>NC_057803.1:251346464-251354798 GCF_018294505.1 Triticum aestivum
GCGTCACCGCCTGCTCTGGCTCGTTCCAGTCTCGGCCTTGCAGGGGGGTGGGGAGGGGGGGTCACGACCCCCTCCCACCCCCCTGCTCGGACTCGCGCTAATGCATGCAGTGCACTTGGTTGACAGGCGCAGTGTGGACAATCTGTTTTTTTAACAATAGGACACATCCTCAGAGCCACACCCCTAAGATAGACGAGGAGGCGACGGGGTGTGATGGACCCGCCAGCGCATGCAGCGCCGCGGCACGCCGCGTCGCCGCCTGCTCCGGCTCGTTCCAGTCTCGGCCTCGCATGGGGGTGGGGAGGGGGGTCACGACCTGATGAGGACATGAATACCTTGGATACGACCAAAAATATTGCATACATGCATATTTGTCAGGTGATTTCTAACGCAAACTATTCAATAATCTATTTATGTTATCCAGAACAAAAATACTTCACACACTTTTGTGTTTTGTCTAATTGCAGGTGTATGGGACATTTGTACAATCCACATATGAAGATAAGGGAAAAGGAGAAGTTTAGGTTGTGTTCAAAAAGTCCTCTCACGTCACTTTTGGGTCAAGAGAAGATAGAGTCCAAGTCTCTCACGTTCTGGATTCAGATTCGGACTGCACAGACATACCTGACTCAAAACGCCAACAACTTTTTCATACGGACTCCGAATTGGGTAATTGTTTTTTTGTTGGAAACTAGATTTCGTGCTCTTTTCAACCCAATTGGATTCACCATCAAATTCGTCCGGAGCGCTGAGTTACGGACGAAACAATCTGACGTTGCAGCAGAATCCGAGTCAAACTACAAGCCCAAAGGTGTTGCATCACCTCCACTTGGGACCATGAGCCTTGTACGACCTAGGGTTAGTTTTAGGCTGCCTTGGGACGTCCTCCCACCTCCTTGGCCGCCACCCCTTGCTCCTATATAAGTAGATCCATCTAGTAGCTTTTTCCTTGGGATTTGTTTAGTTAAAAGTTAGCCATTGCAACTTCGTGTACTTCGTTTGTGTCCAACGACCAGACCAAGACCGCTTCCGGATCCCCACCATTATCAATACTTCATATTTATTTGCAATATTCAGATTGCTTTATCATATTCTTGCTCGTTCTTCGATTGCTTGCAGGAATAGACCTTCGTGGTCAGGCTGACCGTGCTTCCAGCATCGTCAGTAACCTCAGGAGATTGGTTTAGCGATTGCTAAGGCGCAACGTCGTGCACGTTTGTAGTCGGATCATCAAAGTCGTCTCCACCAAATCGATAGTTATCATCTCATCGAAAGATCGGGACCCTCGCCTCTATCAAGTGGTATCAGTTTTCAGGTTGCTCGGTGAGAATTTCCAGTTTTCCTAGATTAGATTTATTTTTTTACCTATTGTACAAGACAAAGCCACAAAAAAGAGTTAGATCTATTCATCCTTGGTCCAAGCCAGCCTGAGCCTTTGCAATTTTCTTTTCATTGCTTGCATAGTTGAATTATCGGTTGCATCGTCGTGTCGAGTTGCTGGTCTTAGTGTCTAATTTGTTTAGAGTTTCGAGTTCTGTTCACATTCGTCACACCACCGCTACATCATTATCTCTTCCGATGTCCACCACCCATCCATCAATTTCCACCACGTGCTACCCACCATTCATTGTCATAATAATAGTTGAGATCGTTCACATCTTCGCTTGATCCAATCTGCATCTTATCTAGTTTGTTTTGGAAAGAGGGAGAAAAAAAGAGAGAGAAAAAAACGATAAAAAAAGAGAAAAAAAGTCAGAGACAAAAAAGAGAGAAAGAAAAAAAAAAGAAGAAAAAAAAACAAAGTTCGGATCTTTTTAGACTCAATCTCGTAGTTGAATTCGGATTGGAATCTGTTTTGTGCACTGTTCAGTAAAACAGGCATAACTTCCTCATACGAAGTCCGTTTTGCCTCCGTGGGTACTCAAACGAAAGCTAGCGACGAGCCGCATCTAAATAGTTGAAGAAGCTAGTTCAATATTTGGCACCTCAAAATCGGCTTCTAAATAGGTCTTTTTGCCCTCCGAAGTTCATGAACACAGCTTATTCCAGTTTTTCAGGCCAGTTTTCAATTTTTTTGACTCCTCATATCAACTCGGAATTGAGTGATTCGATTTGTGTTTGAAAAAGCTTGAGTCAATACCATTCTTAAAAAAAATCAAAAAATTGGCACAAACTTTTTCAGAGGAAAGTTGGAGACAAAGTTGTTGATATATCCTACTTGGCTGTTGTTTCACATCATTATCTTTACTGCCGTTGTGATCTTCACTTATATCTTGCTGTCCAGAGCTACTTAGTATCCTTCATTGATGCTAGTTGTGCTACGACGTGACCTCATTAGTGTTCTAGGCTCGCGTCTCTTGTTCGGTCTAGCCTAGGACCAACACAGTACCGTCGTTGAGCGTTTATTCAACATCGCATCTCTGAATTGATTATTGCTAATATTTTGCTACCATATATAGCCAACCCAGCTCCACATATTTCTACACCGTGTATACGTACGTTCCCCTGGCAATCGCTTTACACAATCTTCAGAGTTATTTGACACCGCTGGTTGCTTGTCACCACCTGCTGCTTGGTAAGAACTTGTAAGATATTGATATTTTCTTTACTGTGAGCGCTTTACCACCACACCATAGTAGTTCATAGGAACATTATTCTTGAATTTTGTTTCTTGTTTCTACTAATCATGACAGGTTCTGAAGATAGAAGTTCTTGGACGACGGACACATCTTCACCATCACGAGAGTTGGGACAACACACACAAGCACATGGTCAGGTTATCTTTTTACCGTCATTTGAGGGTAGATTTAATCCTACTACTTATCTAGCTTGGGAGCTTGAAGTAGAACAAGTTTTTAGTCACCATGACTTTTCTGAACTTGAGCGAGTGCGAGCAACCACTAGAGCATTTACTGATTTTGCTTCTGTTTGGTGGAGTGTACATTGTAAGAAAAAACATTGATAACCAACCCACAACTTGGAAAGTTTTGAAAGCTGTAATGAGATAACAATTTTTCCCTCCTTATTATCGTCGTGAATTGCTTCGCAAATTTGAACAATTTAAACAAGGCAACAACACTGTTCATGCTTACTACCAAGAGTTCAAATCTTATATGCATCATTGTGACATAGAAGAATCTGAGAATGATACAATGAATAGATTTTTTGGTGGTTTGAACCATGATATTCAGGCAAGATTTCAGTATATTCCTCGTTGCATTACTGGTATGTATGTCCGTGCTTGTACCTTTGAGAGACAGATACAGGAGGATGCATTAGGTGACTACAACAACTACTATTCCAGTTCATGCTCACCACCGCCGGTGGGTTCCTCCATCATTGCACCTCGGATTATGAGCGCGGCATCATCTCAAGGGTATGGTACATTGTCAACGTCCGTACCTACATCAGCTACATCTTTGCCACAAGGTAACAGTAAAGATATTGATGATATAACTTCACATGAGAAAGATGCATGCCTAGTTAACTTGAATGCGTCATGTATTGAGTTACCTGTTGATTTGAGCACACCACCTATTTTAGAGAGTGATCAAACAACTGAAATATCAACAATTTTGAGTGCACCCATTGAATTAACTGTTGATGCAAAAGAACTAATGTTTAATCATTTTGATATGGCCTCCAATCTTGGTGATGATTCTGTGTCCAATGACTTATTGCATGTTTGCTTATTTAAGCATGTTGTAGCATGTAAATTTGATGCAAGTAAGGTTTATTCACCAAAGTTGGGATGGTTTAAGGATGAACATTGCGAATCTTTTGAAATGAATAAGAGATTCACTTATATGTGCAAACTGAGTTCTAATATTTTCATGCCTTCTACTTCTTGTGATAATTTTTTGGCTTTAGTTTTTATGAACTATGAAAGTTACTCATGTATACATGTGTCATACGTGCAAAAATCAAGGGAAGTTAAACTGGATGACATATACCTATACAACATGTACACCTTGTCTCTTTTGTTAGCCACATTTCAGTTTAAGCAACGCCGAGGACGGCTTTGTTTTCAAAAAGGGGAGCATGATGAGGACATGAATACCTTGGATACGACCAAAAATATTGCATATGATGAGGACATCAATACCATTGTTACACCCACAGCCCCTGCTGCTACATATACGGGACCAATTACTAGAGCTCGCGCACACCAATTAAATTATCAGGTACTTTGGTTTCTTGGTAATGATTCTAATGTTCATGAGAATATGATGCTGCCTAAATTGGATACATTTGTTTTGCTTACAAATGAAGGGCCTAGCTTGGAGAAGGATGAACATTGGAGCAAGAACAAGAACGGAGTTACAAGTGATGATTTCAAGACTTTGAAGCCACCATAATGGGTGCATGAAGCCTTGGACAAAATATACAAGATGCCACTTCATAAATTTCGTCCCGAGGCTATTATAGGTGTTGTGTCACCTTTTTATTGGGCCAGGCCCATGTAATTCCGAAATACATAAGTATAGGCTATTTTTAGAGTCCGTATGTGTGGGGAAACAAGAGATAGGGTTGATTTCGGACCCCTCCACCAAGGGCCACGAAATTCCCCCTCTCTTCCTCCATATATACAGCCCTTAGGGCACCGTTTAGACTTTGGGTTTTGTTTAGATTAAAAGTTCGCCATAGCTGCAACTTCGCGTACTTCGTTTGTGTTCAACGACCAGACAAAGGCGTCACAGAACCCCACCTTGATCAATAAAGCTTTCATCTTATATTCGCAATATCCAGATTGCAATCTTAGTTTCTTGCTTGTTCTTCGTTTGCTCGCAGGAAACAGACCCTCGTGGTCAGGTTGATCGTGCTCCGGCGTGGTCAATAACCTCTCGGAGTTGGTTTAGCGATTGCTAAGGCGCGACGTCCTCGCACGTTCGTAGTCGGATCGTCAAAGTCGACTTCCACCAAAGCGATATCCATCGTCTCATCGAAAGACGGGACACCTTTGCCTCTATCAGCATACATGCATATTTGTCAGGTGATTTCTAATGCAAACTATTCAATAATCTATTTATGTTATCCAGAACAAAAATACTTCACACACTTTTGTGTTTTGTCTAATTGCATGTGTATGGGACATTTGTACAATCCACATTGAAGATAAGGGAAAAGGAGAAGTTTAGGTTGTGTTCAAAAAGTCCTCTCACGTCACTTTTGGGCCAAGAGAAGATAGAGTCCAAGTCTCTCATGTTCTGGATTCAGATTCGGACTGCACAGACATACCTGACTCAAAACGCCAACAACTTCTATCAAGTGGTAGAGGCGAGGGTCCCGATCTTTCGCGTCTCTAGCACGGTCTAGCCTAGGACCAGCACAGTACCGTCGTTGAGCGTTTATTCAACTTTGCATGTCTGAATTGATTATTGCTGACCCTTTTTGCTACCATACTATAAGCCTTCCCAGCTCCACATACATCTACGTCGTGCGTTTGACTCTCCCTGGCAATCGCTCTATCCAAGCTTTTGAGAGTTTTGACTACAACGGTTGCCGATCACCTCCTGCTGCTGGGTAAGAACTGGTAAGAATTTGAGATTTGCTTGACGGATTTGTGACACCCGCCACCACCACCACTTGTTAGTAGTCTGTAGGATCATATTCTTGTGTGTTTCTATTGCTGCTAACGATGCCAGGATCACAAGTCGACGAGACTGACTAGGAGAACTTGACGAACAAGGAGCTTCATGATACGTTTCAGCAAATGATGAGTGGACAGGTGCAAGATGTGATAAACAGATTTGAAGAGGCCATGGAGAAGATAGATGTCATGGAGAAGACGTTTGAAACAAAGCTCGATAACAAGTTTGCTGAATTGCTTTCGCGTTTTCCACCACCACCACCGGCTGCTCCTGCCGCACCTCTGCAACAACAGCAACAACATCGACTACCTCCACGTCGGGAAACAGCCCTCCGCCGAGCGAGCCGTGTCCCTCTTCAGTCGGGCCAAACTGCTGGTGCTGCTGTTGATACTTCTGTGGCTCCTACTGCTGATGTGGAGGAGGATGATTATGTGGGAGATTATGAGGATGAGGTTGATCAAAATCAGAACTACGTGCCACCACCAGCACAGCAACCACCAGGTCGTCCACATGCAAATAATGGCAATGGTAGGGCTCACCCTCGGGTACGAGATCATGACCATCTCCCTAAACTAAAATTGAATATTCCACCATTTGAGGGTAGATATGTTCCTGATATATATCTTACTTGGGAGTTAGAAACTGAACAACGATTTACATGTTTACAATATCCCGAGGAGAGACGTGTTCCTGCTGCTGTTTGTGCATTCACTAGTTTTGCATGTGTTTGGTGGTCTGAGCATTGTAGATTATATCCTATTCCGGCTACTTGGGCTGCTTTGAAAACTGCTATGCGTACTCGTTGGGTTCCACCATATTATCAACGTGAATTACTTCAAAAATTGCAGCGCTTAAGACAGGGAAATTTTTTTGTAGAAGAATATTATCAGGAATTACAAACTGGCATGATTAGATGTGGTATTGTTGAGGAGAATGAAGCTATGCTTGCACGTTTTATGGGTGGATTAAATAGAGAGATTCAGACGATTCTAGAGTATAAGGAGTATACTAATATCACTCGTTTATTCCATCTTGCTTGTAAAGCTGAACGTGAAGTGCAGGATCGACAGGCATTGGCGCGGACTAACTTTTCTGCAGGTCGACCTTCATCATGGACACCACGTGCATCATCTACTTCCACACGTTCTGCTACACCGGCGCCTCCGTCGGCTGCCACCTCCAACCGTGATACAATAAAGCAGGCACAATCACCACTATCTGCCAAGAGCACACCTTCTGGGCCTGCAAAGAGCTCTTCTTCATCCATGGCATCAACAGGGCAAACACATGATATTATTTGTCGACGTTGCAAGGGTGGAGGTCATTATGCGAGAGAATGCCCATCTAAGCGTGTGATGATTGTTACTGAGGATGGTGTGTATGAGTCCGCTAGTGACTATGATGAGGAGACTTTGGCTCTTATTACACGTGACGAACACGGTGGAGACGATTCTGATCATGAGACGCAATACATGGCTCCTGAAGATGCTGACAGGTATGAATGTTTAGTTGCTCAACGTGTTTTGAGTGTGCAGGTTACACAAGCTGAGCAAAATCAGAGGCATAATTTGTTCCATACAAAGGGAGTTGTGAAGGAACGTTCTGTTCGCGTGATCATAGATGGAGGGAGCTGCAATAACTTGGCTAGCATGGAGATGGTGGAGAAGCTATCTCTCACCACAAGACCACATCCACATCCTTACTACATCCAATGGTTCAACAACAGCGGCAAGGTTAAGGTAACACGTACTGTTCGTGTGCATTTTAGTATCTCTACATATGCTGATTATGTTGATTGTGATGTGGTACCTATGCAAGCATGTTCCTTATTACTTGGTAGACCATGGCAATTTGATAAAAAATCTGTACACCATGGTAGAAACAATCAGTATACTCTTGTCCATAACGATAAAAATATTACTTTGCTTCCTATGACTCCTGATTCCATTTTGAAAGATGATATTAATAGAGCTAATAAAGCAAAACAGGAGACAAATAAGAGTGAAAATCAGAATGTGGCAAAAGAATTTGAGCACCAAATGAAGCCTAATAATAAACCATCTACTGTTGTTTCTGAAATTAAATTGAAAAGTGCATGTTTACTTGCCACCAAATCTAATATTGATGAGCTAGATTTCAGCAAATCTGTTTGCTATGCTTTTGTGTGCAAAGAGGCATTATTTTCATTTGAGGACGTGCCTTCCTCGTTGCCCACTGCTGTCACTAACATTTTGCAGGAGTTCGCTGATGATGAGGACATCAATACAATTGTTACACCCACAGCCCCTGCTGCTATACATACTGGACCAATTACTAGAGCTCGTGCATGCCAACTAAATTACCAGGTACTTTCATTTCTTGGTAATGATTCTAATGTTCATGAGAATATGATGCTGCCTAAATTGGATACATTTGTTTTGCTTACAAATGAAGGGCCTAGCTTGGAGAAGGATGAACATTGGAGCAAGAACAAGCATGGAGATGATGGCATGCGCAAGGGAAACAAGAACGGAGTTACAAGTGATGATTTCAGGACTTTGAAGCCACCATAATGGGTGCATGAAGCCTTGGACGAAATATACAAGACGCCACTTCATAAATTTCGTCCCGAGGCTATTTTAGGTGCTGCGTCACCTTATTATTGGGCCAGGCCCATGTAATTTCGAAATACATAAGTATAGGCTATTTTTAGAGTCCGTATGTGTGGGGAAACAAGAGATAGGGTTGATTTCGGACCCCTCCA
>NC_057803.1:251955624-252160136 GCF_018294505.1 Triticum aestivum
AACTTGGTGTCCTTCTTCAACAACTCTGTCATGGGCTTTGCAATCTTAGAGAAATTCTCAATGAATCTCCGATAATATCCTGCGAGTCCTAGAAAACTATGGATCTCTCCAACTGAGGTGGGCCCAACCACTAAGTGACTGACTGAACCTTCGTAGGGTCTACTGCTATACCTTCTCCTGATATAACATGTCCAAGGAATCCAACTTCCTTCAACCAAAACTCACATTTGCTGAACTTGGCGTATAACTGATGTTCCCTGAGCTTCTCGAGAACTAAACGCAAATGCTCCTTATGCTCCTCTTCATTTTTCAAGTACACCAAAATGCCATCAATGAACACCACGACAAATTTATCCAAGAACTCCATGAACACCTTGTTCATCATACTCATGAAATAGGCAGGGGCGTTAGTCAATCCGAATGACATAACCGTATACTCATACAACCCGTACCTAGTGGTGAAAGCTGTCTTAGGTATATCCTATTCTCGAATCTTCAGCTGGTGGTATCCTGATCGAATATCGATCTTGGAAAAGACTTTAGCTCCTTGCAGCTAGTTAAACAAATCATTGATCATCAGGAGTGGGTACTTGTTCTTGATCGTCACTTCATTCAATGCATGATAATCAACAACCATGCTCAGTGACTTATCCTTCTTCTCAACCAAGAGCACTGGGGCTCCCCATGGTGACGAACTTCGTCGAATGTAACCTTTCTCCAATAACTCCTTAATCTGTTTCTTAATCTCCTCCAGATCATTTGTGGGCATCTGGTATGGTCTCTTTGATATTGGTCCGATGTTTGGCAATAACTCTATCCAAAACTCAATGTCTCGATCCGGGGGCATGCCTTGTAGTTCCTCTGGAAATACATCTGGGTAATCCTTTACTACAGACACTTCTTCCTGAACAACTCCCGTGAGGGAATTTACGTGCGTACTCTTAGGAGTATGCCTGGATACATACTTAATCATTTTTCCCTCCAGTGTGGTGAGTAGAATTGACCTACTGGTGCAATCAATGTTTCCTCCATACTTCGATAGCCAATCCATACCGAGTATCACATCCAATCCTTGTGATTCCAAAATTATCAAGTCTGTGGGAAAAACATGCCTACCTATGGTCAATGGCATCTGAAAACATCCACTGCTTGGCATATGCTCTGCTCCGGGTGAGCTTACTAACATAGGTGTCTTAAGAACTTTGGTGGGCAACTTATACTTATCCACGAATCCCCTTGATATGTATAAATGTGATGCACCGGTATCAAAAAGAACTATTGCAGTAAATGACTTAACCAAAAACTTATCGATAACTGCATCTGGCTGCTCCTCAACCTCCTCCACATTAATGTGGTTCACTTGTCCCTTGTTGAAAGGGTTGGGCTTCTTTCCAGAGCTTCCATTGCCATTTCCATTCTTGAGTTCAGGGCACTCATTGGCATAGTGCCCAGTCTTCCCGCACTTGAAACAAGTAACGTGGCTTTGGTCCTTCTTGGCGGGTGTGCTTGGGTTAGAGCGGTTCCGACTGCTTGCTCCGCTCCCATTTCCATTCCTAGAGCCATTGTGGTTATGCGGAATTCCTCCATTGTGGTTATGGCCTCCATGGTTATGGGTAAATCCTCCCGGGATCGAGGAGAAACGGGGTTTCTGCTGAGCTCCTGAATTGTACTTCCCTTGTCCATACTTCCTCTTGCGGCTCTCAATCTGCTGCTGCTTTTCTTCAATCATAAGAGCTTTATCTACCAACTCCTGGTAGTTGTTGAATGTTGCCACCATCAACTGCATAATCATCTCATCATTCATCCCTTCCATAAACTTCTCCTGTTTCACGGCATCGGTGGCCACGTCATCCGGGGCATAACGAGCTAGCTTGCTAAACTCCTCCACGTACTGCCCTACAATACGGTTGCCCTGGCGTAAGTTGGGAAACTCACACTTCTTCATACTCATAGATCTAGTTGAGACATGAGCAGTGCGGAACGCTTGCTGAAACTGCTCCCAAGTAACATTGGCTATGGGGAAAGTGGCTGTGTAATTCTCCCACCATGCGGGTGCGGGTCCATCCAATTGGTGTGCGGCAAAATGCACCTTCTTAGCATCTGTGCAACCGGCAGTGGTTAACTCCCTTCAAATCCGGTGTAGCCAGTCATCCACAACAATGGGCTCAGTGCTACTGGAAAACATCGGCGGCTGTAACCTCAGAAAATGAACTAAGTTGTCAACTGGAGGTGGTGGCGGTGGGTTGTTGTTGTTGTTGCCTTGATTCTGAACTAGCAACTACATCAGTGTATTCTGCTGTTGGATCAACTGAGTGAGCTCCGGTGGGAAGGCAAATCCGGGGTCACGTCTCGAAGGCATTTGATGGGTTTAGAGGGGAGAGATTAGAATAGAATGAGGTCTAATGAGAAAGCACTACCCATATGCACATGAGACAAACACAATCAATATCACTCCAAAACAATATCAAGCAAGGGCATACAATCGATCTAACTATCGTTACAGTGCTCGAACTACTAATATATACATGGGGGAATACTACTAATAATATGGTGGTCTACTAGAAATTTTGATCGGTAGAAGACTCCATGATATCTGCTCCAGCTTCGTCTTCATAATCATCATCACTGGGGTCGGAGTCGGTGTCGTCAATGATGATGTAGTCCTTGGGGTGGTCATCATCTCCTCCTGGCGCAGAGTCTCCCATGAATACTCCTAGCTTCCTTGTCAGGTCATCATTCATGTCCACTAGTGCAGTGATTTCCTCCTCGTATCCATTGCGTGTAGACTTGAGTTCCTCTTCCAGCTCCATGTTCCTAGTCATCAACTTCTTCAGATCTATCATGCTTGCGCACATCTGGTTCTCCTAGCGACGAAGGTGATGATTTAACTCCTGGATGAAGGCTGCAATGGACATGTCCTTCCTGGTGTTGATCATCTCCCATTGCTCATCTCATCGCCCACATATCTAGTAGATAGTGTCCTTAAGCTCCTTGTGATAAACTTCGCCGATGCGTCCCATGGCGATGTGGGCCGCCATGCTCTTTCCTAGACTCCAGGTTGGTGCATCAAAGGAAAACTCTATGGGCTCAGTTACTGGCGTGAATGTCCTTCCTAGAACTTGAACTCGAATCATCCAATGCTCCCCTTCTGGTAGTGTGGCGGTGTAGGTCCCGGTGAAGCTTGGTATTCCAATGTTCACGTACCTAGTGACTTCCTTCAAGTGTCGTCCAAAAGGTGTGTCTTCATTCGGCTATGTAAACTTATTCCTCGTGTCTGCCATCCTATAGAGTGGAAAATGGAGAGGAGTTAGAAATGAGTAGAGAAGAGTGACCTATGGCTCATCTTAGTGGTCGTGTCCTACATTCAGCATGTGCTCTGATACCATCTTGGAGCGACCCGACCCGAATAGATCAAGTCTCTATGCATAAGTGTCATCCCTGGATCGGTAATGCTGACACACACAATACTTGAAGGATTTATAACAGAGTAGCAATCACACACTTATTACATCGAATGTCTCAAAAGTGAACTTATTGCAATAAATATGGCTTAAGGCCATCTAAGTAAGATAATAGCGGAAGGCTTGGAAGACAAAGTGAGTCCATCAACTCCAACGGCATAGCTGAGTGCACGACAAACGACCTAACGCACCTTACTTTTCATCTGAAAAGTCTGCAACATGATATGTTGCAGCCCGAAACGGGCCAGCACATGGAATATGCTGGCAAGATAACACAGTAGAGCAATGAACAAGTAAATGATATCACTACATGCATATATGGCTGGTGGAGGCTCCATGGTTATAATGTTTTTGTGAAAAGCCAATTTTTTCCTACAACAAAGAAATATAATTTATTTAACTACAAAGTTGGTTGAAAAACATTGAGAATGGTAACCCCATCTCAATCCCAATTAAAAGTAATTAACATCCCATCAAATTAATTTAGAGTGATGAGATCCACATGATAATCCAAGAACCAGATACTCAAGATGTCCATAACCGGGGACATGGCTAAACATGATTAGTTTGTACACTCTACAGAGGTTTGTGCACTTTTCCCCACAAGACTCGATCTCCTCCATTGTATTTCTCGCACTGCATGGTGTTTGAGAAACGGATGACCGAGACACAGTCTTTTCGAAGAGGCCCCCTTAACCGATAGATAGGCCGGTACACCTACAATCCCCTACATCTACTAGCCCATCATGGAAAGGTTCCCCACAACTTACTCAACTATGCTAGAGCCCATAATAGCATGTGGCTACACACGGAAGTTTCCAGCATGAATAATCTTACGATCCCTTTGAGCCTGGGTGGCGAACCAAAAAGGAAAGCACTGGTATATCCCCAGGTGCCCGCAACCAATCCACCCATATGTGTGTTTAAGTAGCCACCTTAAGTAAACCATTAATTATTAATCTCACATCTGTCATGGATACTCTCAAACCCAATCCACGTCTACGAGCATAGCATGGCAATAAGTAGCATAACGCAGAAGTAACTCCCAGGTTTGATAATAAAAGGGTAATATATTCTACCTCATCATCTACTTCCCAAACCCACAAGTTAAGAGATCCTACTCATGCAATGTTTGAGGGGTTGAAAGTAATGCATAAAAACTGGGTAAAAGGGGTATGATCAAAGTGTTACTTGCCTTGCTGATGATCCGCAAAACCTAGTGACTCATAGTAGCACGCTGCGCACTCCAGGAATTCTATCGCAAACAAACAATAGCATACGTAAGCACTCAAGCAAAGATGCATGGGTAAACATCGAATAAGAAGATCGAATCTGAAAACTCAACTGAAGAGATTCGATCTGGAAAAAGAATCAATCGAATCGGAGCTACGGAACTGAAACTATGGTCAAAAGAACTTCGAAAACAAATCTGCTTGAAACCAAATTTTAAATTGTCAAAACCTTGTTCAAGTTGATTAATAGAAAGAGGGTTTCGAGGCGAAGATTTTGGCGTTGGTTTCACTGGATTTGGACAAACGTTAAGAAAGGGTGAGCGTTTGAAGATCAGGGGCTAATCTGGGATAAAAATAATCACTGGTAGGTCCCTGGCCGAAAATAAAATAAAAAGAAAAGATTAACGAATGAACGTTCGATGTCTGAACCTAACCGATGAACAATGTTCATTAAAACGAACGTACGGACGAACGTCCGCTAAATAAATTAACCGATGAAAAACCGATCTAATAAAAATAAACCGAGGAAACTAAAAAACGGATCTAAATCAAGATCTAGGGTTTACCTAAAAAAACTGAAAAAACCACGACAACTCCGGCGAAACTCCGGCGACGGCGGCGGCGGTCGGCGGCGAGGTGTCGCGGCGGCGGCGGCTGGCGGTGGCGGCGGCTCGAGCGGCCGGCTAGGGTTAGGGTTCGAGTTGGGCGGTGGCTGCTGGGCTGAGGCCTCGGGGTGGCCGGCTTATAAAGCCTGCCCCCGGCGGGAGTCCGGGTCGATTACGGCCCGTTAGGTCGGTTTGTCTTTTTTTTCTTAAAACAGATTTCGCCAGAAAAATCCTAGAAAAAAATAAAAATACCAAAATACCAAAACAAATTTTCGCCGTCTAAATAGAATATTTAGAACAAAGTGAACATTTTCTTGGCCTAAAAATGCAGTTTTGAAAAATGCATTTTTTTCCTAATTCAAATAAAATAGCGATAAAATCCAAATAAAATTATTTATTTGATTTTCATAATTTTCCGCCAATATTTCATTTATTTTGGACATGTCCTATTATCTCCTCTCATATATTTTAATATGAAATATTTTCGGAGAGAAAAATAATTAAAACCAAAATGATCCACGTTTCAAAACTAGAGGTTACCAAGGAACCACACATAGCACTGAATAGGGAACCGCCGAATACACCAGCTACACCTAACATGTGGAATTGAATTTCTTCTGTAAGTCTAGCTATCTTTGATTTATTCATAGCATATATCTTCTATGGATCCGCTTATTCTTTTTTTCAGAATTTGGATTTAATAAACTCTTTTTACAAAGGAAATCCTAATAAAGAATTTTTAGATCAAGTAAAAATATATATACAGTTGGTCATATAATCGTGGTTATATAGATATTTTCTATACTAGGGTCTTTACCCTCGGTATAAGAGGGTATGAGAAAATTCAAATATGAAAATCGTGAAATCCCCAACTCTCTCCGTGGGTCCTTGAGTTGCTTAGGATTTTTAGAATCGCAAAACAAAATGCAATAAAATGCGATATGCAATTATGATGTCCTATGTATAACATTCCAATTTGAAAATTTGGGATGTTACAGGATGACGCACGCATCGTAGCTAGCTCAAGAGCTCAAGAACACTCAAATATACACCAAAGCAGGACTAGGATATTACGCATCTTTGCGGCCCGAACCTAGGGAAACGATCCTCGTGCTGGCTTCTAGACCCGTTATTTATACAACCCCGCACCCGCCAACCGTAGCAAAAGGGATCCCAGCAGTCCCATAGGTGTCGTTTCCCCTGACAATTCTATAATGCACCGAGACCGATGTGCCAGGTGTCTTCCAGTTATTCGCCGTTGTTGCCATGTCATTTGCTTGCATGTTGCATCTTGCCATGTCATCATGTGCATTGCATCATCATGTTTTCAAAACTTGCATCCGTCCGGGTCTCCCCATTTCTCTCTGTTGTCCGTTTTGAGTCCAACCACGCTTGCACGCGCCTGCGGCATGTCCAAAATAGTGTTTTATTGTCACAGCCCTAGAATACCTGAGTGAATAGTTGCATCTGCACTCATGCATCATGTCTAAAATTTCTGAAAGTTGAATTGAGGTTTGATGAAACCCTCAAAAATCAGTTAAAAATAGCCAACTTTAAAATCTTCTCAAATGAGTCCAAGAAAATGTCCCTGGTATTCTATAAAAATTCTGAAAAATTGTTGTGTGGCTTTGGATAAGTCCATTTAGTTCACACAATATTTGAGAAACATTTATTTTGGCCATTTGAATTAATCCAATAAATATTTGAATTGGAACTATATTTATTATATAATAAATATATGTTCAATAATTCTGAAAAATTGTTGTGTGGCTTTGGATAAGTCCATTTAGTTCACACAATTATTTTCATGAAGTTTAAAATTGATTTGGTGTTAAAACTAAACCAAAAACAAACTGCAAAAATTAGAAAAGAGGAAACAAATAGGAAACACACAGAGAGAGAGAGAGAGAGTGCTCACCTAGCTCAGCCCACCAGGCCCAACACTGTGGGCCTAGTCCACAGGGGCACGCCCGTCTTCTTCCTTCAGCCAGTAGGCAGAGGAGAGGTGTGGCGCGCGTGCGTGCGGCTTCGGCCACCTCCTGCTTCCACCTGGGAGCCGCGATCCTTCCCTCGTCGCCGCCCTGCACCCCTCTCTGCCTCTCCCCGTTACTCTCTGCTCTCGCCCCCTCCTCTAACCCTCTCTCTCGCGCGCAACCGAGCGTTGCCATCGCCGCCGACGTGCGCCACCATGGCCACCGCCTCCCCCTCGCCTCTCCAACATGCCCAGGAGCTCCACCACCGATGCCTACGCCTCTCTGTCGACTCACGCGACGCCAAACGCCGCCGAATGTCCTCTTCGCCTTCGTCTTCAACCTCGGGCACCCGAGCCCGTCTCCGGTTGATTCAGCGCCGCCAGGACCTCCCCGAGCTCGCTGACCCCCTCTACGGCATCGCTGTGAGATCCTTCTCCCAACCCTTCTCTCCCTGCCGTCGAATTCCTCCTCTAGCCCCCCCTGCCCACCTCGGCCGCAGCCCGTCGCCGCCGTGCCCCGTCACGGTCGTGGCTAGAGCCACTGTCGCTCGAAGCTGAGCACACCACCGTGCTCAGCGTGTCTTCGCGCGCCCGTAGCCACCCCCAGATCCTCCTCCCGAACACCCTAGTGAGGAACTCGAGGACGGCCGAACTCCGGCCGCCGCAAAGCTCGACGTCGCCATCATTTCGGACCACCCCAGCTGCTGCTTCTTACACTGTTTGATGCGCGAGCTCTCCCGCTACGCATAGAGCTCCTCCGCTGCTCTTTTGGTCACCGGAACAACGTTTCCGAAGCCCTCCGCCGTCTCTGTCGTCGCCGGCGACGAGCCGTTGACCGGGTCCGGCGGGTTTGACCCCGCTTGATCGGGGTTTGACTTCCCCCTTGACTCACTGACGTGTGGGCCCTACCCCTGACTCGTTTAGTTTAGGACTAATTACCCCACTTCTGACACTGACAGTGGGCCCAGTGCATGTTAATTTGATTAGTTAATCCTATTTAACCCTGTTAGTTAATTGAGTCACCGACCAGTGGACCCCACTGGTCAGATTTGACCCGGACCAGCCCTGTTGACCTGCTCATGCCAGCATGACCGGATGCTGATGTAGTAATACATTTTCTGGATTTATTAATAATCAGGAAATTCCAGAAAATGTTCAAAACTTCTAAAAATCATAGAAAATCAACCGTAACTCCAAATGAAATAATTTATATATGAAAAATTATCAGAAAAATTCAAGGAAACTGTTTATGACATTTGCATGCATGTTTGAACAACCTAGGGTTGTTGTACATGGCAATTTGCATAATTGACATTTAAATAAGCACATATGGAGTTTGAATTTGAACCCTTGGTTCAAATCAACTTCATTTAATATGGTTGCTAGTTGCATTAGCTCAATCCACAGCATATTGCCATGACATTATCATGCATCATAATTGTTGCATTGAATTGATTGTGTTCCTCTTTGTTTGTCGATAGTTGTCCCCTCTCGATAGACGTGGTTTCGACGATGAGTTCGATGACACTGATGAAGAGCTATTTTATCTTCAGAAGTGCCAGGCAAGCAAAACCCACTTGTTCATTCTGATACAATCCCACTCTCTCGCCCCTGCTCACTTTTACTGCATTAGGACAACAACGATTCATCTGTTACTTGTTGTGGTAGTTGAACCCCTTATCCTCTGCATGACCTGTCATTGCCACAGTAAATAGATGAAACCCACTAGCATGAGTAGGAGTTGTTTGAGCCCTGATGTGCCTACTCATTCATGCTTGTTTGTCATGCCTGCTATTGCTTAGAGTTGTGTCAGGTCTGATTCATCGGGAATGAATTGGAAAGTTGTGAACATGTCCTATTGTGTGTGAGCTATGTCTGTTGAACACGATTTGGTAAAGGTATCGATGAGAGGCCATGTAGGAGTACATGGTGGGTTGTTTCATTGGAACCGTCCTTAAGCACCGAGATCTGTATGTGTGATTTAAGAACCAGCTACTACCATCCATTGGGCCCGAAACCAATGGACCTGATGAGGACATCAATACAATTGTTACACCCACAGCCCCTGCTGCTATACATACTGGACCAATTACTAGAGCTCGTGCACGCCAACTAAATTACCAGGTACTTTCGTTTCTTGGTAATGATTCTAATATTCATGAGAATATGATGCTGCCTAAATTGGATACATTTGTTTTGCTTACAAATGAAGGGCCTAGCTTGGAGAAGGATGAACATTGGAGCAAGAACAAGCATGGAGATGATGGCATGCGCAAGGGGAACAAGAACGGAGTTACAAGTGATGATTTCAGGACTTTGAAGCCACCATAATGGGTGCATGAAGCCTTGGACGAAATATACAAGATGCCACTTCATAAATTTCGTCCCGAGGCTATTTTAGGTGCTGCGTCACCTTATTATTGGGCCAGGCCCATGTAATTTCGAAATACATAACTATAGGCTATTTTTAGAGTCCGTATGTGTGGGGAAACAAGAGATAGGGTTGATTTCGGATCCCTCCACCAAGGGCCACGAAATTCCCCCCCTCTTCCTCCATATATACAGCCCTTAGGGCATCGTTTAGACTTTGGGTTTTGTTTAGATTAAAAGTTCGCCATAGCTGCAACTTCGCGTACTTCGTTTGTGTTCAACGACCAGACAAAGGCGTCACAGAACCCCACCTTGATCAATAAAGCTTTCATCTTATATTCGCAATATCCAGATTGCAATCTCAGTTTCTTGCTTGTTCTTCGTTTGCTCGCAGGAAACAGACCCTCGTGGTCAGGTTGATCGTGCTCCGGCGTGGTCAATAACCTCTCGGAGTTGGTTTAGCGATTGCAAAGGTGTCCCGTCTTTCGATGAGATAATGGATATCGCTTTGGTGGCAGTCGACTTTGACGATCCGACTACAAATGTGCGAGGACGTCGCGCCTTAGCAATCGCTAAACCAACTCCGAGAGGTTATTGACCACGCCGGAGCACGATCAACCTGACCACGAGGGTCTGTTTCCTGCGAGCAAACGAAGAACAAGCAAGAAACTGAGATTGCAATCTGGATATTGCGAATATAAGATGAAAGCTTTATTGATCAAGGTGGGGTTCTGTGACGCCTTTGTCTGGTCGTTGAACACAAACGAAGTACGTGAAGTTGCAGCTATGGCGAACTTTTAATCTAAACAAAACCCGAAGTCTAAACGATGCCCTAAGGGCTGTATATATGGAGGAAGAGGGGGGGGATTTCATGGCCCTTGGTGGAGGGGTCCGAAATCAACCCTATCTCTTGTTTCCCCACACATACGTACTCTAAAAATAGCCTATACTTATGTATTTCGAAATTACATGGGCCTGGCCCAATAATAAGGTGACGCAGCACCTAAAATAGCCTCGGGACGAAATTTATGAAGTGGCATCTTGTATATTTCGTCCAAGGCTTCATGCACCCATTATGGTGGCTTCAAAGTCCTGAAATCATCACTTGTAACTCCGTTCTTGTTCCCCTTGCGCATGGCATCATCTCCATGCTTGTTCTTGCTCCAATGTTCATCCTTCTCCAAGCTAGGCCCTTCATTTGTAAGCAAAACAAATGTATCCAATTTAGGCAGCATCATATTCTCATGAACATTAGAATCATTACCAAGAAACAAAAGTACCTGGTAATTTAGTTGGCGTGCACGAGCTCTAGTAATTGGTCCAGTATGTATAGCAGCAGGGGCTGTGGGTGTAACAATTGTATTGATGTCATCATCACATTTCTTCTGGCCAAAAATGAGAAGGGATGTGGAGAGATATGTTGCACGCTGCACAACATGCCAAAAAGCTAAGTCACGATTGAACCCACATGGTTTATATATTCCTCTTCCTATTCCTAGCACTCCTTGGGAAGATATATCTATGGACTTTGTATTAGGACTGCCTAGAACACGACGGGGGAGAGATAGTATATTTGTTGTTGTCGATAGATTCTCTAAGATGGCACATTTTATACCTTGTCATAAAAGTGACGATGCTACTCACATTGCTGATTTGTTCTTTCGCGAAGTAGTTCGTTTACATGGTGTGCCACATACAATTGTTTCTGATCGTGAGACAAAATTCCTTAGCCACTTTTGGAGGGTGTTGTGGACAAAATTGGGGACTAAGCTTTTATTTAGTACTACATGTCATCCTCAAACTGATGGTCAAACTGAAGTGGTTAATCGTACATTGTCTACTATGCTTAGGGCTGTTTTGAAGAAGAACTTAAAAATGTGGGAAGAATGTCTACCACATGTAGAGTTTGCTTATAATCGTTCCGTTCATTCCACCACAAAATTATGCCCTTTTGAGATTGTTTATGGATTTATACCTCGTGCACCAATTGATTTATTACCTATTCCATCTTCGGAGAAGGTAAACCTTGATGCTAAAGAACGTGCTGAATTAGTATTAAAAATGCATGAGATGACTAAGAAAAATATTGAACGCATGAATGCCAAATATAAACTTGCTGGTAGTCAGGGAAGGAAAAGTCTTGTGTTTGAACCAGGTGATTTAGTGTGGTTACATTTGCGAAAAGACCGTTTCCCTGATTTACGAAAGTCAAAATTAATGCCTCGTGCAGATGGACCTTTTAAGGTGATAGAAAAAATTAATGAGAATGCGTATAAGCTTGATCTGCCTGCAGAATTTCGGGTTAGTCCCACATTTAATGTTGCAGACTTAAAACCTTATTTGGGAGAGCATGAAGAGGTACCGTCGAGGGCGACTTCGATTCAAGAAGGGGGGATGATGAGGACATCTCTGCCACAGTTGCACCCACCGCGACATCAGTTATTCCATCTGGACCTATGACTAGAGCACGAGCGAGACAAATAAATGACCAGGTACTATCGCTCCTTTGTACATATGATTTAACTAATGAGAATATTATATTACACTCATGTTTGGATTTACTTGTACTCGGGAACGAAGGTGTTGGAGAGATAAGGAGGAAACGCCACATGCAGATGGAAGATGAAAAATGTTGCACGTTGATTCCACAAGCAGCAACACTATTGACATGCAAGAAGGTACCTAGCCACGTACGTGCTGAAGTGCAAAAGGAGGAGAAGGAGTATTAGGCTTCCTGGACCGGAGAAGGCCACGTTCGCGTGCAGCCCACACCATCAACAGCTAAACAAGGAAATAAACTACATGTGGGCCGGCTCATGATTCTGATTTCTTTCAAGTCGTAGCCGACCAGGATTCGTCTACGCGCAGGCGGCCGTACTCTAATAAATAGTTAGCTACTGTTAGGTTTAGATCTCGGGTTTTATTGTATTGTCTAGCCATCGCTACAGTTCGCATCTACGAGACGTGTAGGACTACCGCCTTGTCAGATCCATAGTGGAACCCCAACTTTTTCATCTAGTTCGTGTGCTCAGTTTATTATCCGCAATTTTAGTTGCAATTCACCTTTGTTCTTGCCGGTTCTTCGGTTGCTTGCAGGAACTCGAACCTCGTTGTTCAGGTTGATCGTGCCTACGGCAAGGTCAATAACCATCGGAGATTGGTTTAGCGATTGTCGAGGCGTATCGTCGGGTACGGTATAGCCGGTTCGTCAAGGTCAAAATCCACCAAATCGATAATTATCCCCACTCTCATCGAAAGATCGGGCCGCTGTCACATCACCTCCTAACTAAACCGAGTACTAGCTCCGCCTGACGCCATGGCCGACGGCCTCCTCAAGTCCGGTGTAACACCCTCGATGCGGCTATATCTCCCACGTGTCAGAGCACGACTTAGAGGCATAACCGCATTGAAGACAATGTCGCAAGAGGGGTAATCTTTACACAACCCATGTACTGAATAAGAAAGAGGTACAGATTTGGCTTACAATCGCCACTTCACACAATACATGAATAAAGCATTACAACATCCAGATACAACCAAGGTCCAACTACGAAACCAATATAAAAGAAGACTACCCCTAATGCTACAGATCCCCGATCGCCCCAACTGGGCTCCACTACTGATCAACTGAAATGAAACAACATGATGAACAAGATCTTCATCGAGCTCCTCCTTGAAACTCGGTTGCGTCACCTGCACGGTATCAATGGCACCTGCAAACTGGGTTAGGAAGTAATCTATGAGTCACGGGGACTCAGCAATCTCACACCCTCGCGATCAAGACTATTTAAGCTTATGGGTAGGTAAAAGGTATGAGGTGGAGCCGCAACAAGCACTAGCATATATGGTGGCTAACATACGCAAAAGAGAGCGAGGAGAGAAGGCAAAGCGCGATCGTGAACTAGGAGTGATCAAGAAGTGATCCTGAAACTACTTACGTTCAAGCATAACTCCAACACCATGTTCACTTCCCGGACTCCACCGAGAAGAGACCATCACGGCTACACACGCGGTTGATGCATTTTAATTAAGATAAGTTTCAGGTTCTCTACAACCGGACATTAACAAATTCCCATCTGCCCATAACCGCGGGCACGGCTTTCGAAAGTTCATAACCCTGCAGGGGTGTCCCAACTTAGCCCGTCACAAGCTCTCACGGTCAACGAAGGATATTCCTTCTCCCAGGAAGACCCGATCAGGCTCGGTATCCCAGTTACAAGACATTTCGACAATGGTAAAACAAGACCAGCAAGACCACCCGCTGTGCCAACAAATCCCGATAGGAGCTGCACATATCTCGTTCTCAGGGCACACCGGATAAGCTAAGCGTACAGGAGCCGACGTAACCCAATTTGCCAAGGGATGGCCCTGCACGGTGCTCTCGTTTGGACCAACACTAAGAGGAGCACTGGCCCGGGGGTTTAAATAAAGATGACCCTTGAGTCTGCAGAACCCAAGGGAAAAAGGCTTAGGTGGCCTTGCTGGAGGAGTTTTGTTCGAGGTGAACTGTCAAGGGGTTCCCATTATAACCCAACCGCATAAGGAACGCAAAATCAAGGAACATAACACCGGTATGAAGGAAACTAGGGCGGCAAGAGTGGAACAAAACACCAGGCATAAGGTCGAGCCTTCCACCCTTTACCAAGTATATAGATGCATTAATTAAATAAGAGATATTGTGATATCCCAACCAATATCCATGTTCCAACAAGGAACAAACTCCAATCTTCACCTGCAACTAGCAACGCTATAAGAGGGGCTGAGCAAAGCCGTAACATAGCCAAACAACAATTTGCTAGGACAAGGTGGTTAGAGGCTTGACATGGCAATATGGGAGGCATGATATAGCAAGTGGTAGGTATCGCAACATAGGCATAGCAATAGAACGAGCAACTAGCAAACAAAGATAGAAGTGATTTCGAGGGTATGGTCATCTTGCCTGAGATACTGCAAGGAAGAAGGACGAGTCCATGAAGAAGACAAACGGACGTAGTCGAACGGAACCTCACAAACGCGACGTTATCGGAACTAACCCGAAGAAGCAACACCAGAAAGAAGCAAACAACATAGTAAACAACCATCACATAAACATGGCATGATGCACATCCAAGTATGATGCATGTCCGGTTTAAATATGCATGGCATGGCAAAGTGCACAAACAATACTACAAATTAAGCAACGAGTTGCATATTGAAGAAACACCACATTCAAGTTATTTAGTTCGATCTCGTTTATGTACCCAACAATATTAAATGTTGATTAACATGGCAAGGGGTGAAGCACAACAAAACTACCTATCTAGGCAAGTTTAAATGAGGCCGGAAACAACGAACAACAATTCCCATATGCATATTTTAAGGTTTGGTACTTTTCTGCCCTAAAGCATATTTTAGAGTTCTTAAACATTAAAACAAAGTGCACCATGCTAAACTAGGCATTTTTCTACCCCATTTACATATAAAGTTTATAAAATTTTGAGCTACGGTTATTTAGTTATGAAATAAATCATTTAAGCATGGCATAGGAGCAAATTAATGCAAACAGCAGTTTAGACATTTTAAACATAGATGAAAATGGCATATTATTAATCAACACAAAATTCTAAGCAAGTTACATATATAAACCATTTTAAACCGATGCACGGTTTGTGAGTAATTATGTGCATGAAGTTAGAGGGTTTTTCTGTAAAACAGGCATTCTCTGGAAAATAGCTAAATCCGTCCAGGAAAAAAAACAAGAGTTGGCCGAATCTGCTGGCCCAATAGTGCACAGGGCAGAGGGCTCTCAGGAGGATCACCATGGGCTTCGGCCCAGATCGATGAGGTGGGACTGGGCCTCGGTCAACGGGCGAAGAGGAGGCAGCCCAAGCGCATAGAGGCGCGCTCAACAGGTCGAGCGGGGTCGAGGTGCTCGTCCTCTGCTTGATGCAGAGCTGCGGGCAGCGCCTGGAGCAGAGCTCCGGCGAGCGAGGCGAAGGGGCGGCGAGGCGAGGGACTTGGCATAGGCAGGGGAGGTCGGCGACGAGCCCCGTGGCGTCAACCAGCGGTGGCAGGCGGGTCAGCGGCAGCGCAAGGAAAACGAGGAAGAAGAGGAGCGCGAGGCAAGGGCGAGGTACTTGGCGGCGCGGCGGGAGCTACAAGGCCAGGAGGAAGCAGGTGACGGTGGTGAGAATCCTGGCAAGGTCGAGGTCGTCAGATCCGGGGCGCCGGCGTGGATCCAGGAGCGGGGGTTCCATTCTCGGCGCCGGAATGGAGGCGGGATGCACCGGCAGGGGAGCTTGGAGCTTCGAGTGGTTCGGGCGTCCATGGGTCTCCTGTTGATGAACAGAGACAAAGCGAGCGATGTGACAGAGAGAGAGAGGAAAGCACGGGGAAGGAGGAAGGGGCGCACGTGAGAGTGATGGCCTGGTCGAAGTCGTCGATGGGGATGAGGCCTCGGGCACGAGGAGATCGGGAGCTCCCCTCCTGATCGATCTCGTGGATGAGGGGGGTCGAGCGCTTGTGCTCTGGATCAAGAGGAGGAGCTCGAGGCCTTGGGAGCAGAGGAGGTGGCGGCTGGTTGGATCGAGAGGGGCTGGTGATTGGTGGGTTTGGATCGGGAGGGATCCCGAGAGAGTGGCAGCGGCGCTAGGGTAGGATCCCTAGAAATTAGTGGTTTGACTAGATTTAGACTAGGGAGTATATATATAAGGAAAGAGGGAGAGTTTAGGGGCTAAACCGTCCCTCCAAATAAAATCGAGCGGTCGATAAAAATTGACTAGGAAGTCCAAATGAGAAAACGGTGATGTTTTGTAGATGTTTGGAGATGATCCGGATCCAACGGTGACGACTGTCCGGGTCGGGTCCGGGTAAGTTTCAGACATGCGCGAGGGGTCGATGCACTGTGCAAATAGGGGGTAGGCTGGGCCTAGGCTGTGTAGGAGAGGTCTCAAGCTGAGAAGAGAGAGACGGAAATGCAGCCCGGCAAGGTTTCCGGAGACCGAAAACGTCCGACGTTAGACCGAGTATATTGCCGCTATAGTTATCCGTTGGGGCATCAAACGAACTCCGAATGCGATGAAACTTGGCAGGCGGTCTACTGACAACAAAACAACACCGCATGCCAACTTTCAACCCATTCCTAGAACATTTCTCAGCCACTTATAAAATAATATTCGGACGTGCCGCGGGCGCGTGCGAGTGTGTCTGGGGTCAGAACGGACAACGGAAGGAACAGGGAAACCCGAACGGAAGCAAGTTTTGAAAACATGATGATGCAATGCAGATGATGACATGATGAAATGCAACACACAAGCAAAAGAGATGGCAACGACGGCGAATAACTGAAAGACACCTGGCGCAACGGACTCGGGGCGTCACAACACTCCACCACTACGAGAGGATCTTGTCCCAAGATCTAGAATGGCACCGGAGGGAAAAGGAAGAGGAAGAGAAGAGGTAAAACTAAGTTGCTTCTCTGACAAACGAGTAAAACCAAAGAACCTTGAAAAGCTGAACAACTTGAAAGAAGGAATGCAACGGAGATGTACAAAGTTTGTAACTCTCCGTTAGGAAAGAGGAACAAGGGAGAACCAATTCGGGTAGCGCACCAGTTCAAAAGAGAAGCAAGACTTGATAAACGAAAGAACTTGAGGAGCGGGCACACCACTCCGGTTAAAAGGATAAGGATGAAAAGATCATGATCTTCACAATTCAAGATGATGACTGAAAAGAGCAATATCCCAAAGCCTCCGGAAGAAATGAAAGAATGGAATGGAATGGGCGGAGGGGAACAAGATCTTGAGAGAGCACGCTTACAACAAATGCTGGAATGGAGTTGTTGGATTATCAACAACGAAAAGCATAAACTTCATATGGTCTTATGGAATACATCTCAAAATTATGAGGTGACAACCTGCCAATCACGGAAAAAGATTGGATTGAAAAGAACAAGGAAACGAGAATCTATTTCACCGGGAGGATAAATGAAGAACTTGGGTCATTTATAAGCACCATAAATAGCAACGATCCTTAGGGAAGGCTTTAGGTGAAACATGACACAAGATAACTCCAATGAAGAGGTTGATGGATTTACAATACCTCATTCTTAACAACATGTGAATCATGAAACATGAACTCAAATTATCAAGAATGACATAATACCATCTCCAATGATACGGTAGAAAGAATTGCACTCCGGATTGCAAGATGAAGAATGCTTGAGCTCCTTAAAAAAGAATCTCGATGAAAATTTTGAGAAGGAATTAAATCCTTGATGAACCATCATGTAGAGCATCCATGAAGAACTCCGGTAACAGGAGGATAATGAAAAGAAAGAGAAATTGAAAACACAAGGTGAAGCCTTGCAATGATTAGATGAAGCTTTGCGAGGAGATAAATGAGAGATCTTGAAACTCCGGGAAAAGAAAAGATGAAACAATTGAAATCAAGAAGTTGATGAGCCTCCGGAATAAGGAATTAATCGCTTGGATGAAACAAGAATAAGAATTACATTATGCTTATCCTTCACCAATTAAATAGATGACAAACAATGGATTTGGCACACTACTTATTCTCGTAGAAAGGATTAAGCGAGATATAGCGCAAACTTGGGAAGGTCTTCAACGAACCACCGGTAGGATTGAAACAACGAATGAATTGATACAATAACAAAGGAAGAGAAATCTTGAACGAACCACCGGTAAGAATTGAAAATGAACGAAGAAAAGATAAAGAAACACCGGGAAGAATTAGAGAATGAATTAAGATACTTGAGGGGATTTAGATACATGAGAACGAAGAGATCACGAGCTGACAAGAGAATACTTGAATGATGCACCGGTAAGATTTAGAGAAAGAGAGCTGAAAGCTGGAATGAATAATTCTTCTGAAATGATGGGCTTCGGAGGAAAGAAATGAAAACAACTCATGAAATGCTCCGGGTGGGTGAAAAGAATTCTCACGATCAAAAACAATTATGAGAGAATGGCAACAAGCTACAATCACGACTCTTGAAGAGAATGGAGAAAGAATGAGAGAAAAATCTTCTTCGGTCTTCAAATCCGAGAATCTCGACGAGAAACAACACCGTGAATTGTTGAGGCACTCCGGAATAATGAAGAATAGAAAGGTTGAACCAATGATGAAAAGAATTTGAAAGATCTTGGAGAAAGACATATGACTGATGATGATTCATTCTTACGTCAAGCTTTGAAAAGAATTTAGGATAGCTCCAGGAAATTAGAAGAGTCAGGTAAGATCCTGGAAAAAGACCTGTGGGTTAGGTCCCACTCAAAAGAAACACCGTTGAAAAGATTGCTTAGGAAGAGGTAATGCATCGGTTGATTTAAATGGCTTGAATGAGGTTACCTCCTCAAAAGACTTGAACGAATTGAGAATGAACACTATCATCTTCTCAGATATCTTCAGCACTCCGGAACAAATGAATAGCGAGAGGGAAAAGATTATGAGGTGCACTGGCATGAGAAAACATTTGAAATGAGGAAATTGGATATAATCAACAACAAAAGCTTGAATTGAAACCACCGGAGAAGAAAAAGAACAAAGAATGATGAACTTGAAGCTCCGTTAGAATCTTCCAGAGAATCACCGCATAAAAACATTGAAAGAAAAGAATGGAGAGACTTCGCATCCATAAGATGGATACTTGATTAAAAAATCCGAGTCCATGAATAAAAAGGGTGGGAGGGTAGGAAAACAAAGACAACTTGGAGACGGATGAAACAAACATCGTTGAGAAGAACTGATAATTGATATTGCGAATGTTGACAAGATTGGATCCACTTGAAGGGAGACACGCCGGTTGAAAAGGATTGACATGACAATCTCGATGAACAAGAAGGATTGGTATTCACATAGAAGTGTGAGAACACCACTTAGGAAAGATATGGAATCAACACTTGACATTGAAGCAACTCGAATACCACAACTGAAAACAAAACAAAGGATTGGCTTGCAGAATAAGCTGAAACAAACATATGATAGAGATTTCGTCCAAAGTTTTCGTGGTGGGGCATACACGGGCTCGATCGTACAACACCATCATGTACAAGGCAGTGCACATGACATACGAAGCGTCCCCGAGTCAGCATAGCCAAGGACTCTTTAAGACACAACGAGACCACTGTAAAACCAACCGTGGATAGGCGGACCACTAGACGTCGAACCCCAATTTCATATCATACATCTGTCGGAAAGATATCCCAGGAGCTACTTGAATTCCCACTTATAAACTCCCGAAACTTTCCGGTTATGCAATCAGGTGTTGGGGATACAGGGGAAGCATAATATCTCACCCCAACTAGCAATCCTACATCCAGCTGTATCCATCCTTCAACACATAACCAAGAAACCTTCGGAAATCATTTACCTCAACCTTCAAAAAGCATCTGTTATACGAGTTATGGCAATACTCCCGAACTCGCACCCTAGTACTGGGTGGCGTCGAGGTTATCTCACCAACAACTGCATAAATGAGATTTTCAATGTCGGCGAAACTCAGGTATTCCAGAACTGCAACGATAAAATTGTGATGACAACACCTCGGAGTTCAACTCCCCGGGACACTGCCACAACCCTAAATGTCAGGAGGCACCAAGAACAATGTTCTCGTCACAAAAACCACCGGAACGATTCCAAGATACCCGCGTGATCCTAATTTTTTTAGTGAAATTTGAGAAGAGAAGAGTCAAAATTCTATGTCAGGATGCCTCACCAGAGCGACGAAGGGACTGAGGAGTAAAAAGAATCCTAATCTCCGATATATATAATCCTAAAAGACTCAAAACATTTTTCTAGACTCAACAACGCCAGCGATTCGATCAAGCAGGGGGCTCCTAAGTCGGGGAAGGCTCTGATACCAACTTGTAACACCCTCGATGCGGCTATATCTCCCACGTGTCGAAGCACGACTTAGAGGCATAACTGCATTGAAGGTAATGTCGCAAGAGGGTAATCTTTACACATCCCATGTACTGAATAAGAAAGAGGTACAGAGTTGGATTACAATCGCCACTTCACACAATACATGAATAAAGCATTACAACATCCAGATACAAACAAGGTCCGACTATGGAACCAATATAAAATAAGACTACCCCTAATGCTATAGATCCCCGATCGCCCCAACTGGGCTCCACTACTGATCAACTAAAACGAAACAACACGATGAACAAGATCTTCATCAAGCTCCTCCTTGAAACTCGGTTGCGTCACCTGCACGGTATCAATGGCACCTGCAAACTAGGTTTGGAAGTAATCTGGGAGTCACAGGGACTCAGCAATCTCACACCCTCACGGTCAAGACTCTTTAAGCTTATGGGTAGGTAAAAGGTATGAGGTGGAGCTGTAGCAAGCACTAGCATATATGGTGGCTAACATACGCAAAAGAGAGTGAGGAGAGAAGGAAAAGCACGGTCATGAACTAGGAGTGATCAAGAAGTGATCCTGAAACTACTTACGTTCAAGCATAACTCCAACACCGTGTTCACTTCCCGGACTCCGCCGAGAAGAGACCATCACGGCTACACACGCGGTTGATGCATTTTAATTAAGATAAGTTTCAGGTTCTCTACAACCGGACATTAACAAATTCCCATCTACCCATAACCGCAGGCACGGCTTTCGAAAGTTCATAACCCTGCAGGGGTGTCCCAACTTAGCCCATCACAAGCTCTCACGGTCAACGAAGGATATTCCTTCTCCCAGGAAGTGATGAGGACATCAATACAATTGTTACATCCCAGCCCCTGCTGCTATACATACTGGACCAATTACTAGAGCTCGTGCACGCCAACTAAATTACCAGGTACTTTCGTTTCTTGGTAATGATTCTAATGTTCATGAGAATATGATGCTGCCTGATGAGGACATGACTACCTTGAATATGACCAAAAATATTGCATATATGCATATTTGTCAGGTGATTTCTAGTGCAAACTATTCAATAATCTATTTATGTTATCCAGAACAAAAATACTTCACACACTTTTGTGTTTTGTCTAATTGCAGGTGTATGGGACATTTGTACAATCCACATATGAAGATAAGGAAGAAAGAGATGTTTATTTGCTGTCCAAAAAGTTCTCTCACGTCACTTTTGGCCCAAGAGAAGATAGAGTCCAAGTCTCTCACGTTCTGGATTCAGATTCGGACTGCACAGACATACCTGAGTCAAAACGCACACAAGTTTTTCATACGGACTCCGAATTGGGTGATTCTTTTTTTGTTGGAAACTAGATTTCGTGCACTTTCCAACCCAATTGGAATCACCTTCAAATTCGTCCGGAGCGTTGAGTTGTGGACGAAACAATCTGATGCTGCAGCAGAATCCGAGTCAAACTACAAGTCCAAAGGTGTTACATCACCTCCACTTGGGCCCATTGGCCTTGTACGACCTAGATTTAGTTTTAGGCTGCCTTGGGACGTCCTCCCACCTCCTTGGCCGCCACCCCTTGCTCCTATATAAGTAGATCCATCTAGTAGCTTTTCCTGGGGATTTGTTTAGTTAAAAGTTAGCCATTGCAACTTCGTGTACTTCGTTTGTGTCCAACGACCAGACCAAGACCGCTTACGGATCCCCACCTTTATCAATACTTCATATATACTCGCAATATTCAGATTGCTTTTATCATATTCTTGCTTGTTCTTCGATTGCTTGCAGGAATAGACCTTCGTGGTCAGGTTGATTGTGCTCCGGCGTGGTCAATAACCTCTCGGAGTTGGTTTAGCGATTGCTAAGGCGCAACGTCGTGCACGTTTGTAGTCGGATCGTCAAAGTCGTCTCCACCAAATCGATAGTTATCATCTCATCGAAAGATCGGGACACCCCGCCTCTATCAAGTGGTATCAGTTTTCAGGTTGCTCGGTGAGAATTTCCAGTTTTCCTAGATTAGATTTATTTTCTTACCTATTGTCCAAGAAAAAGCCACAAAAAAGAGTTCGATCTATTCATCCTTGGTCCAAGCCAGTCTAAGCCTTTGCAATTTTCTTTTCATTGCTTGCATTATTGAATTATCGGTTGCATCGTCGTGTCGAGTTGCTGGTCTTAGTGTCTAGTTCGTTTAGAGTTTCGAGTTCTGCTCACATTAGTCACGCCGCCGCTGCATCGTTATCCCTTCCGCTGTCCACCACCCATCCATCAATTTCCACCACGTGCTACCCATTGTTCATTGTCATAATCATAGTTGAGATCGTCACATCTTCACTTGATCCAATCTGCATCTTATCTAGTTTGTTTTGGAAAGAGTGAGAGAAAAAAAAAGACGGAGAAAAAAAAGAAAAAAAGGAAAGGAAAAAAAGTCAGAGAAAAAAAAAGAGAAAGAAAAAAAAACGTGAGAAAAAAAAGGAGAGAAGAAAAAAAAATCAGATCTATCTAGAATCAATCTCGTACCTGAATTCGGATTGAAATCTGTTTTGCGCACTATTCAGTAAAACAGGTGTATCTTCCTCATACGTATTCCGTTTTGGCTCCGTGAGTACTCAAATTGAAGCTAGCGACGAGCCGCATCTAAATAGTTGCAGAAGCTAGTTCAATATTTGACACCTCAAAATCGGCTTCTAAATAGGTCTTTTTGCCCTCTGAAGTTCATGAACACAGCTTGTTCCAATTTTTCAGGCCAGTTTTAGAATTCTTTGACTCCTCATATCAACTCGGAATTGAGTGATTCTTTTTGCATTGAAAAGCTTGAGTTAATAGAATTATTTGAAAGAATTTATCAGAAAATTGTCTCAAACTTTTCAAGAGGAAAGTTGGAGAGAGAGTTGTTGTATATCCTGCTTGGCAGTTGTTTTTCATCATTATCTTCACTGCCGTTGTGATCTTCACTTATATCTTGCTGTCAAGAGCTACTTAGTATCCTTCATTGATGCTAGTTGTGCTACGCCGTGACCTCATTAGTGTTCTAGGCTCGCGTCTCTAGTACGGTCTAGCCTAGGACCAGCACAGTACCGTCGTTGAGCGTTTATTCAACATTGCATCTTTGAATTGATTATTGCTAATGTTTTGCTACCATATATAGCCAACCCAGCTCCACATATTTCTACACCGTGTATACGTACGCTCCCCTGGCAATCGCTTTACTCAATATTCGGAGTTACTTGACACCGCTGGTTGCCGATCACCGCCTGCTGCATGGTAAGAACTTGTAAGACATTGATATTTGCTTTACTGTGAGCGTTTTACCACCACATCCTAGTAGTTATAGGAACATTATTTTTGGGTTTTGTTTATTGTTCTACTAATCATGACAGGATCCAGAGTCAATTCATGGGCTTTGTCGATCGCGGGAGACGTGCCACCACCTTTGCAAATACCACAACCGTCACGAGAGGTGCACAAACATCCAAATGCACATGATCAGGTTAATGTATCTATACCATCATTTAATGGCCGTTTTAAACCTGCTTTATATATTGAATGGGAGTTCGACATAAAAAATATATTTGCTTCCCATAATTTCAATGAACATAAAAAGGTTAAGGTTGCGGTTGGTTCTTTCACTGGTTATGCTTTGGTTTGGTGGAGTGAATATTGTCGGTTACACCCTGATTATATACCTACTACTTGGGATGATTTGAAACTTGCCATGCGACATACTTTCGTCCCTGCTTATTATACTCGTGACATGATTAAGAAGTTGCAACACTTAAAACAAGGTAGTGAAACTGTAACAAAATATTATGATGATTTACAAACTACCTTGTTGCATTCCTCTTTAGAAGAAAGTGAAGATGATTTTATGGATAGATTTTGGGGAGGATTAAACCGTGATATTCAAGAGATACTAATTCATGAAGAGTGTTATCCTATGGACCATTTGTTTCATCTTGCTTGCAAAGCTGAACAGGAAATAAAACGACGTGTTGGCCACGAGGAGAACAAGCGCACAGTGCACATTCCAAGAGTTGATATGATTGTTCCTTCAACTACTAGGCATACTATGACAACCTCATCCGTTGTTGTCAGGACTACATCACCTCCACCATGTGACACATCGCCCCCGAGAGTGGCTACATCATCTGAGTTGATCATAAGAGGTAATGACAAAGGTACTGATCTTCCATCTCTACATGAGAATGATGAATGCCTTGTCAATTTGAATGCACCATCTGATGAGCTACCCACTACTTTGATCACACCACATATTTTAGAGGACTACGTTGATAATTTGACTTTGCCATGTGATCAAACAACTGAAATACCAACAATTTTGAGTGCACCCATTGAATTAACTATTGATGCAAAAGAACCAATGTTTAATCATTTTGATATGACCTCTAATCTTGGTGATGATTCTGTGTTGAATGACTTATTGCATGTTTGCTTATTTAAGCATGTTGTAGCATGTAAATTTGATGCAAGTAAGGTTTATTCACCAATGTTGGGATGGTTTAATGATGACAATTGTCAATCTTTTGAAATGAATAAGAGCTTCACTTATATGTGCAAACTGAGTTGCGATATTTTCATGCCTTCTACTTCTTGTGCTAATTTTTTGGCTTTAGATTTTATGAACTATGCAAGTTAATCATCTATTCATGTGTCATATATGCAAAAATCAAGGGAAGTAAAAATGGATGACATATACATATACAACATGTACACCTTGTCTCTTTTGTTAGCCACATTTCAGATTAAGCAACGCCGAGGACGGCTTTATTTGCAAGAAGGGGAGGATGATGAGGACATGACTACCTTGGATATGACCAAAAATATTGCATATATGCATATTTGTCAGGTGATTTCTAGTGCAAACTATTCAATAATCTATTTATGTTATCCAGAACAAAAATACTTCACACACTTTTGTGTTTTGTCTAATTGCAGGTGTATGGGACATTTGTACAATCCACATATGAAGATAAGGAAGAAAGAGATGTTTATTTGCTGTCCAAAAAGTTCTCTCACGTCACTTTTGGCCCAAGAGAAGATAGAGTCCAAGTCTCTCACGTTCTGGATTCAGATTCGGACTGCACAGACATACCTGACTCAAAACGCACACAAGTTTTTCATACGGACTCCGAATTGGGTGATTCTTTTTTTGTTGGAAACTAGATTTCGTGCACTTTCCAACCCAATTGGAATCACCTTCAAATTCGTCCGGAGCGTTGAGTTGTGGACGAAACAATCTGATGCTGCAGCAGAATCCGAGTCAAACTACAAGTCCAAAGGTGTTACATCACCTCCACTTGGGCCCATTGGCCTTGTACGACCTAGATTTAGTTTTAGGCTGCCTTGGGATGTCCTCCCACCTCCTTGGCCGCCACCCCTTGCTCCTATATAAGTAGATCCATCTAGTAGCTTTTCCTGGGGATTTGTTTAGTTAAAAGTTAGCCATTGCAACTTCGTGTACTTCGTTTGTGTCCAACGACCAGACCAAGACCGCTTACGGATCCCCACCTTTATCAATACTTCATATATACTCGCAATATTCAGATTGATTTTATCATATTCTTGCTTGTTCTTCGATTGCTTGCAGGAATAGACCTTCGTGGTCAGGTTGATTGTGCTCCGGCGTGGTCAATAACCTCTCGGAGTTGGTTTAGCGATTGCTAAGGCGCAACGTCGTGCACGTTTGTAGTCGGATCGTCAAAGTCGTCTCCACCAAATCGATAGTTATCATCTCATCGAAAGATCGGGACACCCCGCCTCTATCACTGCCTAAATTGGATACATTTGTTTTGCTTACAAATGAAGGGCCTAGCTTGGAGAAGGATGAACATTGGAGCAAGAACAAGCATGGAGATGATGACATGCGCAAGGGGAACAAGAACGAAGTTACAAGTGATGATTTCAGGACTTTGAAGCCACCATAATGGGTGCATGAAGCCTTGGACGAAATATACAAGATGCCACTTCATAAATTTCGTCCCGAGGCTATTTTAGGTGCTGCGTCACCTTATTATTGGGTCAGGCCCATGTAATTTCGAAATACATAAGTATAGGCTATTTTTAGAGTACGTATGTGTGGGGAAACAAGAGATAGGGTTGATTTCGGACCCCTCCACCAAGGGCCACGAAATTCCCCCCCTCTTCCTCCATATATACAGCCCTTAGGGCATCGTTTAGACTTCGGGTTTTGTTTAGATTAAAAGTTCGCCATAGCTGCAACTTCGCATACTTCGTTTGTGTTCAACGACCAGACAAAGGCGTCACAGAACCCCACCTTGATCAGCTTTCATCTTATATTCGCAATATCCAGATTGCAATCTTAGTTTCTTGCTTGTTCTTCGTTTGCTCGTAGGAAACAGACCCTCGTGGTCAGGTTGAACGTGCTCCGGCGTGGTCAATAACCTCTCGGAGTTGGTTTAGCGATTGCTAAGGCGCGACGTCCTCGCACGTTCGTAGTCGGATCGTCAAAGTCGACTGCCACAAAGCGATATCCATCATCTCATCGAAAGACGGGACACCTTTGCCTCTATCAAGTGGTATCAGAGTTCGTTGCTCGGTGAGATTTTACAGTTTTTCGTAGTTTAGATCGAGTCTGTTCTTCATACCTACAGTCCACGAAAAAGCCAAAAAAAATTAGGGTTAGTTCATCATATCCGAACCAATCTGAGCCTTTGCATAATCTTTTTAGGGTTTCGCTTTGTTGAATTTGCGGTTGCATCGTCGTGTCAAGTTGCTGGTCTTAGCATTAGTCTTTTAGAGTTTCGAGTTCTGGTCATAAGTTGTCACGCCGCCACCGCACCATCATCATCGCCCCTGTCACCTACCACCACCGCTCCGAATCCGTATCCATATACCACCACCAATCCGTATTGATGAGGACATCAATACAATTGTTACACCCACAGCCCCTGCTGCTATACATACTGGACCAATTACTAGAGCTCGTGCACGCCAACTAAATTACCAGGTACTTTCGTTTCTTGGTAATGATTCTAATGTTCATGAGAATATGATGCTGCCTAAATTGGATACATTTGTTTTGCTTACAAATGAAGGGCCTAGCTTGGAGAAGGATGAACATTGGAGCAAGAACAAGCATGGAGATGATGGCATGCGCAAGGGAAACAAGAACGGAGTTACAAGTGATGATTTCAGGACTTTGAAGCCACCATAATGGGTGCATGAAGCCTTGGACGAAATATACAAGACGCCACTTCATAAATTTCGTCCCGAGGCTATTTTAGGTGCTGCGTCACCTTATTATTGGGCCAGGCCCATGTAATTTCGAAATACATAAGTATAGGCTATTTTTAGAGTCCGTATGTGTGGGGAAACAAGAGATAGGGTTGATTTCGGACCCCTCCACCAAGGGCCACGAAATTCCCCCCCTCTTCCTCCATATATACAGCCCTTAGGGCATCGTTTAGACTTTGGGATTTGTTTAGTTAAAAGTTAGCCAACGCAACTTCGTGTACTTCGTTTGTGTCCAACGACCAGACCAAGACCGCTTACGGATCCCCACCATTATCAATACCTCATATATATTTGCAATATTCAGATTGCTTTATCATATTCTTGCTCGTTCTTCGATTGCTTGCAGGAATAGACCTTCGTGGTCAGGCTGACCGTGCTTCCGGCATCGTCAGTAACCTCAGGAGATTGGTTTAGCGATTGCTAAGGCGCAACGTCGTGCACGTTTGTAGTCGGATCGTCAAAGTCGTCTCCACCAAATCGATAGTTATCATCTCATCGAAAGATCGGGACACCCTCGCCTCTATCAAGTGGTATCAGATTTCCAGGTTGCTCGATGAGATTTTACAGTTTTTTGTAGTTTAGATCGAGTCTGTTCTTCATACCTACAGTCCACGAAAAAGCCACAAAAAAAAATTAGGGTTAGTTCATCATATCCGAACCAATCTGAGCCTTTGCATAATCTTTTTAGGGTTTTGCTTTGTTGAATTTGCGGTTGCATCGTCGTGTCTAGTTGCTGGTCTTAGAGTCTAGTCTTTTAGAGTTTCGAGTTCTGGTCATAAGTTGTCACGCCGCCGCCGCACCATCATCATCACCCCTGCCATCTACCACCACCGCTTATCCGCCACCGCTTCGAATCCGTATCCATATACCACCACAACTGTCATATACCACCACCGCTGCCATCTACCACCATATATCCACCACCAATCCGAGTTCTTGTCATATTAGGTTTGTTTTCGAGATCCCTCTAGATTCCGATTCGTGTTTCCTTGCCGGAGTAGGTTTCGAAAAAAAAAAGAAAAAAAAAAGAGTCGGGTAGCCACACTCCGTTTAGGCCCAAAAATTTTCGAAAACGCATTTTTCGAAAAAATTTCTGGCTATCCTATTTTTAGGTGTTTCTGAGTGTTTTGAGACAGGTGCCATTATAGGAAGTTTTTTTTGACCCGTTTCCAGTTTTTGGGTCCGGGCAGTCAAAAAAAAAAAATTGGTCAAAAAAATTTCGTGCCCATCCTGTCAGTTTGAGCTAAGAAGAGTTTTGAGACACTCGCCATTATAGTGATTTTTCGCAAAAAAAAAAAGCAGCGCAAAAAAAAAGAGCGCAAAAAAAAAAGAGCGAAAAAAAAAATTTCAGAGTGTGCTTTTCCCTTGTTTCCGTGCCGCGCCGTGATTTTGTTGGTGTTCTAGGCTCGCGTCTCTAGCACAGTCTAGCCTAGGACCAGCACAGTACCGTCGTTGAGCGTTTATTCAACTTTGCATCTCTGAATTGATTATTGCTGACCCTTTTTGCTACCATATTATAAGCCTTCCCAGCTCCACATACATCTACGTCGTGCGTTTGACTCTCCCTGGTAATCGCTCTATCCAAGCTTTGAGAGTTTTTGACTACAACGGTTGCCGATCACCGCCTGCTGCTGGGTAAGAACTGGTAAGAATTTGAGATTTGCTTGACGGATTTGTGACACCCACCACCACCACTTCTTCGTAGTCTGTAGGATCATATTCTTGTGTGTTTCTATTGCTGCTAACCATGCCAGGATCACAAGCCGACGAGATTGACTGGGAGAATTTATCGAACAAGGAGCTTCATGATAAGTTTCAGCAAATGATGACTGAACAGGTGCAAGATGTGCTGAACAATTTTGAAGAGGCCATGGAGAAGATCACTGGCTTTGAGAAGACGTTCGAAACAAAGCTCGATAACAAGTTTAATGAATTGCTCGCGCGTCTTCCACCACCACCACCCGCTGCAGCTAACGCACCTCTCCAACAACAACAACGTCTGCCTCCACGTCGCGAAGCAGACCTCCGCCGAGCAAGCCGTGTTCCTCTTGCGTTTGGCCAAACTGTTGGTGCTGCTGTTGATACTTCTGTGGCTCCTGCTGCTGATGCGGAGCAGGATGATTATGTGGGAGACTATGAGGATGAGGTTGATCAAAATCAACACTACGTGCAGCCACCTGTACCACCACCAGCAGGTCGACCTCAGGTATATATTCGTAATGGTAGGCCTGCACCACCACCTCAGGTACGCGATGATGTCCATATTCCTAAACTGAAATTGAATATTCCACCATTTGAGGGTAGATATGTTCCTGATATATATCTTACTTGGGAGTTAGAAACTGAACAACGATTTACATGTTTACAATATCCTGAGGAGAGACGAGTTGCTGCTGCTGTTTGTGCTTTCACTAGTTTTGCATGTGTATGGTGGTCTGAACATTGTAGATTATATCCTATTCCAACTACTTGGGCTGCTTTGAAAACTGCTATGCGTACGCGTTGGGTTCCACCATATTATCAACGTGAATTGCTTCAAAAATTGCAGCGTTTAAGACAAGGGAAAAATTCTGTAGAAGAATATTATCAGGAATTACAAACTGGCATGATTAGATGTGGTATTGTTGAGGAGAATGAAGCTATGCTTGCACGTTTTCTGGGTGGATTAAATAGAGAGATTCAGACCATTTTAGACTATAAGGAGTATACTAATATCACTCGTTTATTCCATCTTGCTTGTAAAGCTGAACGTGAAGTGCAGGATCGACAAGCATTGGGGCGAACTAACTTTTCTGCAGGCCGACCTTCATCATGGACACCACGTGCATCTTCTACTTCAACTGCACCAGCACCTCCATCCGGTGCCACCTCCAGCCGTGATTCAAGAAAACAGGCACAACCACCATTATCTGCCAAGAGCGCACCTGCGGGGCCTGCACAGCGTTCTTCTTCTTCCATGGCATCAACAGGGCACACAAGTGATATTATTTGTCGTCGTTGTAAGGGAGGAGGTCATTATGCGAGAGAATGCAAATCTCCGCGTGTGATGATTGCTACCGCGGATGGTGGATATGAGTCCGCTAGTGACTATGATGAGGAGACTTTGGCTCTTATTACACGTGAAGAACATGGTGGAGATGATTCTGATCATGAGACGCAATACATGGCTCCTGAAGACGCTGACAGGTATGAATGTTTAGTTGCTCAACGTGTTTTGAGTGTGCAGGTCACACAAGCTGAGCAAAATCAGAGGCACAATTTGTTCCATACCAAGGGAGTTGTGAAGGAACGTTCTGTGCGCGTCATCATAGACGGAGGGAGCTGCAACAACTTGGCTAGCATGGAGATGGTGGAGAAGCTTTCTCTCACCACAAGACCACATCCCCATCCTTACTACATCCAATGGTTCAACAACAGCGGCAAGGTTAAGGTAACACGTACTGTTCGTGTGCATTTTAGTATCTCTACATATGCTGATTATGTTGATTGTGATGTGGTACCTATGCAAGCATGTTCCTTATTACTTGGTAGACCATGGCAATTTGATAAAAATTCTGTACACCATGGTAGAAACAATCACTATACTCTTGTTCATAAGGATAAAAATATTACTTTGCTTCCTATGACTCCTGATTCCATTTTGAAAGATGATATTAATAGAGCTAATAAAGCACAACAGGAGAAGAATAAGAGTGAAAATCAGATTGTGGCAAAAGAATTTGAGCAACAAATGAAGCCTAATAATAAACCATCTAGTGTTGCTTCTGAAATTAAATTGAAAAGTGCATGTTTATTTGCCACCAAATCTGATATTGATGAGCTAGATTTCAGCAAATCTGTTTGCTATGCTTTTGTGTGCAAAGAGGCATTATTTTCATTCGAGGACGTGCCTTCCTCTTTGCCTCCTGCTGTCACTAACATTTTGCAGGAGTTCGCTGACGTTTTTCCACAAGACGTGCCACCGGGATTACCGCCTATTCGAGGGATTGAGCATCAGATCGACTTAATTCCCGGTGCTTCACTGCCAAACCGTGCACCATACCGTACCAATCCAGAGGAGACGAAGGAGATTATGCGTCAAGTACAAGAGCTTCTCGACAAAGGTTATATACGCGAATCCCTTAGTCCTTGTGCTGTTCCTATTATTCTAGTGCCGAAAAAGGATGGAACATCACGTATGTGTGTTGATTGTAGAGGCATTAATAATATTACTATTCGTTATCGTCATCCTATTCCTAGGCTAGATGATATGCTTGATGAATTGAGTGGCTCTACAGTATTCTCCAAAGTTGATTTGCGTAGTGGCTACCATCAAATTCGTATGAAATTGGGAGATGAATGGAAAACAGCATTTAAAACTAAGTTTGGATTATATGAGTGGTTAGTCATGCCTTTTGGGTTAACTAATGCACCTAGTACTTTCATGAGATTAATGAACGAAGTTTTACGTGCTTTCATTGGACGATTTGTGGTAGTTTACTTTGATGACATATTGATTTATAGCAGATCTTTGGAGGAACATTTGGAACATTTACGTGCTGTTTTTATTGCTCTACGTGATGCACGTTTGTTTGGTAACCTTGGGAAGTGCACCTTTTGCACCGACCGAGTATCTTTTCTTGGCTATGTTGTTACTCCACAGGGAATTGAAGTTGATAAAGCCAAGATTGAAGCCATTGAGAGTTGGCCGCAGCCCAAAACGGTCACACAAGTGAGGAGTTTTCTTGGCCTCGCTGGATTCTATAGGCGTTTTGTGAGAGATTTCAGCACCATTGCTGCACCTCTCAATGAGCTTACAAAGAAAGATGTGCCTTTTCTTTGGGGTACCGCACAGGAAGAAGCCTTCACGGTATTGAAAGATAAGTTGACACATGCTCCTTTACTCCAACTTCCTGATTTTAATAAGACTTTTGAGCTTGAATGTGATGCTAGTGGAATTGGATTAGGGGGTGTGTTATTACAAGATGGCAAACCTGTTGCATACTTTTCTGAAAAATTGAGTGGGCCTAGTCTGAATTATTCTACTTATGATAAAGAATTATATGCTCTTGTTCGGACTTTAGAAACATGGCAACATTATTTATGGCCCAAAGAATTTGTTATACATTCTGATCATGAATCATTGAAACATATTAAAAGTCAAGCTAAACTGAATCGTAGACATGCTAAATGGGTTGAATTCATTGAGACTTTCCCTTATGTCATTAAACACAAGAAGGGAAAAGAAAATGTTATTGCTGATGCTTTGTCTCGTCGCTATACTATGCTTTCACAACTTGACTTCAAAATATTTGGTTTGGAGACCATCAAAGATCAATATGTGCATGATGCTGATTTTAAAGATGTAATGCATAATTGTAAAGAAGGAAGAATGTGGAACAAGTTTGTTGTTAACGATGGATTTGTGTTTCGTGCTAACAAGCTATGCATTCCAGCTAGCTCCGTTCGTCTTTTGTTGTTGCAGGAGGCGCATGGAGGAGGATTAATGGGACACTTTGGCGTGAAGAAGACGGAGGACGTACTTGCTACACATTTCTTTTGGCCAAAGATGAGACGGGATGTTGAGCGTTTTATTGCTCGCTGCACTACATGTCAAAAAGCTAAGTCACGCCTCAATCCTCATGGTTTATATATGCCTTTGCCTGTACCTAGTGTTCCTTGGGAGGATATATCTATGGACTTTGTTTTAGGTTTACCTCGAACAAAGAAGGGGAGGGATAGCATATTTGTTGTCGTGGATAGATTCTCGAAAATGGCACACTTTATACCATGTCATAAAAGCGATGATGCTATTAATGTTGCTGATTTGTTCTTTCGTGAAATTATTCGCTTGCATGGTGTGCCAAATACTATTGTTTCAGATCGTGATACTAAATTTCTTAGCCACTTTTGGAGATGTTTATGGGCTAAGTTGGGGACTAAACTGCTTTTTAGTACTACTTGTCACCCCCAAACTGATGGACAAACTGAAGTAGTCAATAGAACGTTGTCTACTATGCTTAGGGCTGTTTTGAAGAATAATAAGAAAATGTGGGAGGAATGCTTGCCTCATATTGAATTTGCTTATAATCGTTCATTGCATTCTACTACTAAGATGTGCCCTTTTGAAGTTGTGTATGGTTTCCTACCTCGTGCACCTATTGATTTGTTGCCTCTTCCATCTTCGGAGAAGGTTAATTTTGATGCTAAACAACGTGCTGAATTGATTTTAAAAATGCATGAGTTAACTAAGGAAAACATTGAGCGCATGAATGCTAAATATAAACTTGCTGGAGATAAGGGTAGAAAACATGTTGTGTTTGCACCTGGAGATCTTGTTTGGTTACATTTGCGTAAGGATAGATTTCCTGATTTGCGCAAATCAAAGTTAATGCCACGTGCTGATGGTCCCTTTAAGGTGTTAGAGAAAATAAATGATAATGCATATAAACTTGAGCTGCCTGCAAATTTTGGGGTTAGTCCCACTTTTAACATTGCAGATTTGAAGCCTTATTTGGGTGAGGAAGATGAACTTCCGTCGAGGACGACTTCATTTCAAGAAGGGGAGGATGATGAGGACATCAATACAATTGTTACACCCACAGCCCCTGCTGCTATACATACTGGACCAATTACTAGAGCTCGTGCACGCCAACTAAATTACCAGGTACTTTCGTTTCTTGGTAATGATTCTAATGTTCATGAGAATATGATGCTGCCTAAATTGGATACATTTGTTTTGCTTACAAATGAAGGGCCTAGCTTGGAGAAGGATGAACATTGGAGCAAGAACAAGCATGGAGATGATGGCATGCGCAAGGGAAACAAGAACGGAGTTACAAGTGATGATTTCAGGACTTTGAAGCCACCATAATGGGTGCATGAAGCCTTGGACGAAATATACAAGACGCCACTTCATAAATTTCGTCCCGAGGCTATTTTAGGTGCTGCGTCACCTTATTATTGGGCCAGGCCCATGTAATTTCGAAATACATAAGTATAGGCTATTTTTAGAGTCCGTATGTGTGGGGAAACAAGAGATAGGGTTGATTTCGGACCCCTCCACCAAGGGCCACGAAATTCCCCCCCTCTTCCTCCATATATACAACCCTTAGGGCATCGTTTAGACTTTGGGATTTGTTTAGTTAAAAGTTAGCCAACGCAACTTCGTGTACTTCGTTTGTGTCCAACGACCAGACCAAGACCGCTTACGGATCCCCACCATTATCAATACCTCATATATATTTGCAATATTCAGATTGCTTTATCATATTCTTGCTCGTTCTTCGATTGCTTGCAGGAATAGACCTTCGTGGTCAGGCTGACCGTGCTTCCGGCATCGTCAGTAACCTCAGGAGATTGGTTTAGCGATTGCTAAGGCGCAACGTCGTGCACGTTTGTAGTCGGATCGTCAAAGTCGTCTCCACCAAATCGATAGTTATCATCTCATCGAAAGATCGGGACACCCTCGCCTCTATCACGTATCCATATACCACCACCGATCCATATCCATATATTACCACCGCTGCCATATACCACCACCATATATCCACCACCAATCCGAGTTCCTTGCATATTAGGTGTGTTTTTGAGATCCATCTAGATTCCGATTCGTGTTTCCTTGCCGGAGTAGGTTTCGGAAAAAAAAGTCCGGAAACCACCCTCCGTTTAGGCCCAAAAATTTTCAAAAATCGCATTTTTCGAAAAAAATTCTGGCTATCCTATTTTTAGGTGTTTCTGAGTGTTTTGAGACAGGTGCCATTATAGGAAGTTTTTTTGACCCGTTTCCAGTTTTTGGGTCCGGGTAGTCGAAAAAATGAAAAAAAAATTGGTCAAAAAAATTTCATGCCCATCCTGTCAGTTTGACCTAGGAAGAGTTTTGAGACACTCGCCATTATAGTGATTTTTCGCAAAAGAAAAGAAAAAAAAAGCAGCGCAAAAAAAAGAGCGCAAAAAAAATTTCCAGAGTGTGCTTTTTCCTTGTTTACGTGCAGCGCCGTGATTTTGTTAGTGTTCTAGGCTCGCGTCTCTAGCACGGTCTAGCCTAGGACCAGCACAGTACCGTCGTTGAGCGTTTATTCAACTTTGCATCTCTGAATTGATTATTGCTGACCCTTTTTGCTACCATATTATAAGCCTTCCCAGCTCCACATACATCTACGTCGTGCGTTTGACTCTCCCTGGTAATCGCTCTATCCAAGCTTTGAGAGTTTTGACTACAACGGTTGCCGATCACCGCCTGCTGCTGGGTAAGAACTGGTAAGAATTTGAGTTTTGCTTGACGGGTTTGTGATACACCACCACCACTTCTTAGTAGTCTGTAGGATCATATTCTTGTGTGTTTCTATTTGCTGCTAACCATGGTAGGATCACAAGCCGCTGAGACTGATTGGGAGAACCTGACGAACAAACAGCTACATGATAAATTTCAGCAAATGATGAGTGGACAGGTGCAAGATGTGCTAAACAGATTTGACGAGGCCATGGAGAAGATAGATGGCATGGAGAAGACGTTCGAAACAAAGCTTGATAGCAAGTTTAATGAATTGCTCGCGCGTTTACCACCACCACCGCCGGCTTCACCTATCGCACCTCTGCAACACCAACAACAACGCATCCTTCCGAATCAGTATGGACGAGCGAAGTGTGTTCCTATTGAGGATGGCCAAACTTCTGGTGCTGCTGTTCCTGTTATTGATGCTTCTTTGGCTCCTGCTACTGCTGCTGCTGGTACCCAGGAGGATGATGAGTATGCGGGCGATTATGAGGACGAGGTTGATCAAAATCAGAACTACGTGCACCCACCAGCACCACCACCAGCAGGTCGACCTCAGGTATATATTCGTAATGGTAGGCCTGCACCACCACCTCAGATACGAGATGATGTGCATATTCCTAAACTGAAATTGAATATTCCACCATTTGAGGGTAGATATGTTCCTGATATATATCTTACTTGGGAGTTAGAAACTGAACAACGTTTTACATGTTTACAATATCCCGAGGAGAGATGGGTTGCTGCTGCTGTTTGTGCTTTCACTAGTTTTGCATGTGTATGGTGGTCTGAACATTGTAGATTATATCCTATTCCAACTACTTGGGCTGCTTTGAAAACTGCTATGCGTACGCGTTGGGTTCCACCATATTATCAACGTGAATTGCTTCAAAAATTGCAGCGTTTAAGACAAGGGAAAAATTATGTAGAAGAATATTATCAGGAATTACAAACTGGCATGATTAGATGTGGTATTGTTGAGGAGAATGAAGCTATGCTTGCACGTTTTCTGGGTGGATTAAATAGAGAGATTCAGACCATTCTAGACTATAAGGAGTATACTAATATCACTCGTGCATCTTCTACTTCAACTGCACCAGCACCTCAATCAGGTGCCTCCTCCAGTCGTGATACAAGAAAACAGGCACAACCACCATTATCTGCCAAGAGCGCACCTGCCGGGCCTGCACAGAGTTCTTCTTCTTCCATGGCATCAACAGGGCACACAAGTGATATTATTTGTCGTCGTTGTAAGGGAGGAGGTCATTGTGCGAGAGAATGCAAATCTCCACGTGTGATGATTGCTATCGCAGATGGTGGATATGAGTCCGCTAGTGACTATGACGAGGAGACTTTGGCTCTTATTACACGTGAAGAACATGGTGGAGATGATTCGGATCATGAGACGCAATACATGGCTCCTGTAGACGCTGACAGGTATGAATGTTTAGTTGCTCAACGTGTTTTGAGTGTGCAGGTCACACAAGCTGAGCAAAATCAGAGGCACAATTTGTTCCAAACCAAGGGAGTTGTGAAGGAACGTTCTGTGCGCGTCATAATAGACGGAGGGAGCTGCAACAACTTGGCTAGCATGGAGATGGTGGAGAAGCTTTCTCTCACCACAAGACCACATCCACATCCTTACTACATCCAATGGTTCAACAACAGCGGCAAGGTTAAGGTAACACGTACTGTTCGTGTGCATTTTAGTATCTCTACATATGCTGATTATGTTGATTGTGATGTGGTACCTATGCAAGCATGTTCCTTATTACTTGGTAGACCATGGCAATTTGATAAAAACTCTGTACACCATGGTAGAAACAATCACTATACTCTTGTTCATAAGGCTAAAAATATTACTTTGCTTCCTATGACTCCTGATTCCATTTTGAAAGATGATATTAATAGAGCTAATAAAGCAAAACAGGAGAAGAATAAGAGTGAAAATCAGATTGTGGCAAAAGAATTTGAGCAACAAATGAAGCCTAATAATAAACCATCTAGTGTTGCTTCTGAAATTAAATTGAGAAGTGCATGTTTATTTGCCACCAAATCTGATATTGATGAGCTAGATTTCAGCAAATCTGTTTGCTATGCTTTTGTGTGCAAAGAGGCATTATTTTCATTCGAGGACGTGCCTTCCTCTTTGCCTCCTGCTGTCACTAACATTTTGCAGGAGTTCGCTGACGTCTTTCCACAAGACGTGCCACCGGGATTACCGCCTATTCGAGGGATTGAGCATCAGATTGACTTAATTCCCGGTGCTTCACTGCCAAACCGTGCACCATACCGTACCAATCCAGAGGAGACGAAGGAGATTATGCGTCAAGTACAAGAGCTTCTCGACAAAGGTTATATACGCGAATCCCTTAGTCCTTGTGCTGTTCCTATTATTCTAGTGCCGAAAAAGGATGGTACATCACGTATGTGTGTTGATTGTAGAGGCATTAATAATATTACTATTCGTTATCGTCATCCTATTCCTAGGCTAGATGATATGCTTGATGAATTGAGTGGCTCTACAATATTCTCCAAAGTTGATTTGCGTTGTGGATACCATCAAATTCGTATGAAATTGGGAGATGAATGGAAAACAACATTCAAAACTAAGTTTGGATTATATGAGTGGTTAGTCATGCCTTTTGGGTTAACTAATGCACCTAGTACTTTCATGAGATTAATGAACGAAGTTTTACGTGCTTTCATTGGACGATTTGTGGTAGTTTACTTTGATGACATATTGATTTATAGCAGATCTTTGGAAGAACATTTGGAACATTTACGTGCTGTTTTTATTGCTCTACGTGATGCACGTTTGTTTGGTAACCTTGGGAAGTGCACCTTTTGCACCGACCGAGTATCTTTTCTTGGCTATGTTGTTACTCCACAGGGAATTGAAGTTGATAAAGCCAAGATTGAAGCTATTGAGAGTTGGCCGCAACCCAAAACGGTCACACAAGTGAGGAGTTTTCTTGGCCTCGCTGGATTCTATAGGCATTTTGTGAGAGATTTCAGCACCATTGCTGCACCTCTCAATGAGCTTACAAAGAAAGATGTGCCTTTTCTTTGGGGTACCGCACAGGAAGAAGCCTTCTCGGTATTGAAAGATAAGTTGACACATGCTCCTTTACTCCAACTTCCTGATTTTAATAAGACTTTTGAGCTTGAATGTCATGCTAGTGGAATTGGATTAGGCGGTGTGTTATTACAAGATGGCAAACCTATACTTTTCTGAAAAATTGAGTGGGCCTAGTCTGAATTATTCTACTTATGATAAAGAATTATATGCTCTTGTTCGGACTTTAGAAACATGGCAACATTATTTATGGCCCAAAGAATTTGTTATACATTCTGATCATGAATCTTTGAAACATATTAAAAGTCAAGCTAAACTGAATCGTAGACATGCTAAATGGGTTGAATTCAGTAAGACTTTTCCTTATGTCATTAAACACAAGAAGGGAAAAGAAAATGTTATTGCTGATGCATTGTCTCGCCGCTATACTATGCTTTCACAACTTGACTTCAAAATATTTGGTTTGGAGACCATCAAAGATCAATATGTGCATGATGCTGATTTTAAAGATGTAATGCAGAATTGTAAAGAAGGAAGAATGTGGAACAAGTTCGTCGTTAATGATGGATTTGTGTTTCGTGCTAACAAGCTATGCATTCCAGCTAGCTCCGTTCGTCTTTTGTTGTTGCAGGAGGCGCATGGAGGAGGATTAATGGGACACTTTGGCGTGAAGAAGACGGAGTACGTACTTGCTACACATTTCTTTTGGCCAAAGATGAGACAGGATGTTGAGCGTTTTATTGCTCGCTGCACTACATGTCAAAAAGCTAAGTCACGACTCAATCCTCATGGTTTATATATGCCTTTGCCTGTACCTAGTGTTCCTTGGGAGGATATATCTATGGACTTTGTTTTAGGTTTACCTCGAACAAAGAAGGGGAGGGATAGCATATTTGTTGTCGTTGATAGATTCTCGAAAATGGCACACTTTATACCATGTCATAAAAGCGATGATGCTGTTAATGTTGCTGATTTGTTCTTTCGTGAAATTATTCGCTTGCATGGTGTGCCAAATACTATTGTTTCAGATCGTGATACTAAATTTCTTAGCCACTTTTGGAGATGTTTATTGATAGAGGCGAGGGTCCCGATCTTTCGATGAGATCATAACTATCGATTTGGTGGAGACGACTTTGACGATCCGACTATAAACGTGCACGACATTGCGCCTTAGCAATCGCTAAACCAATCTCCTGAGGTTACTGACGATGCTGGAAGCACGGTCAGCCTGACCACGAAGGTCTATTCCTGCAAGAAATCGAAGAACGAGCAAGAATATGATAAAGCAATCTGAATATTGCAAATATATATGAAGTATTGATAATGGTGGGGATCCGGAAGCGGTCTTGGTGTGGTCGTTGGACACAAACGAAGTACACGAAGTTGCAATGGCTAACTTTTAACTAAACAAATCCCAAGCAAAAAGCTACTAGATGGATCTACTTATATAGGAGCAAGGGGTGGCGGCCAAGAGGTGGGAGGACGTCCCAAGGCAGCCTAAAACTAACCTAGGTCGTACAAGGCCATGGGCCCAAGTGGAGGTGATGCAACACCTTTGGACTTGTAGTTTGTCTCGGATTCTGCTGCAACGTTAGATTGTTTCGTCCGTAACTCAACGCTCCAGACGAATTTGAAGGTGAATCCAACTGGGATGGAAAGAGCACGAAATCTAGTTTCCAACAAAGAAAGAATCACCCAATTCGGAGTCCGTATGAAAAAGTTGTTGGCGTTTTGAGTCAGGTATGTCTGTGCAGTCCGAATCTGAATCCAGAACGTGAGAGACTTGGACTCTATCTTCTCTTGGCCCAAAAGTGACGTGAGAGGACTTTTTGAACACAACCTAAACATCTCCTTTTCCCTTATCTTCATATGTGGATTGTACAAATGTCCCATACACCTGCAATTAGACAAAACACAAAAGTGTGTGAAGTATTTTTGTTCTGGATAAGATAAATAGACTATTGAATAGTTTGCATTAGAAATCACCTGACAAATATGCATGTATGCAATATTTTTGGTCGTATCCAAGGTAGTCATGATAGAGGCGGAGGTGTCCCGTCTTTCGATGAGATGGTGGATTTCACTTTGGTGGAAGTCGACTTTAACGATCCGACTACAAACGTGCACGACGTTGCGCCTTAGGAATCGCTAAAACAACTCCGAGAGGTTATTGACCACGCCGGAGCACAATCAACCTGACCACGAAGGTCTATTCCTGCAAGCAATCGAAGAACAAGCAAGAATATGATAAAAGCAATCTGAATATTGCGAGTATATATGAAGTATTGATAAAAGTGGGGATCCGTAAGCGGTCTTGGTCTGGTCGTTGGACACAAACGAAGTACACGAAGTTGCAATGGCTAACTTTTAACTAAACAAATTCCAAGGAAAAGCTACTAGATGGATCTACTTATATAGGAGCAAGGGGTGGCGGCCAAGGAGGTGGGAGGACGTCCCAAGGCAGCCTAAAACTAAATCTAGGTCGTACAAGGCCAATGGGCCCAAGTGGAGGTGATGTAACACCTTTGGACTTGTAGTTTGACTCGGATTCTGCTGCAGCATCAGATTGTTTCGTCCACAACTCAACGCTCCGGACGAATTTGAAGGTGATTCCAATTGGGTTGGAAAGTGCACGAAATCTAGTTTCCAACAAAAAAAGAATCACCCAATTCGGAGTCCGTATGAAAAACTTGTGTGCGTTTTGAGTCAGGTATGTCTGTGCAGTCCGAATCTGAATCCAGAACGTGAGAGACTTGGACTCTATCTTCTCTTGGGCCAAAAGTGACGTGAGAGAACTTTTTGGACAGCAAATAAACATCTCTTTCTTCCTTATCTTCATATGTGGATTGTACAAATGTCCCATACACCTGCAATTAGACAAAACACAAAAGTGTGTGAAGTATTTTTGTTCTGGATAACATAAATAGATTATTGAATAGTTTGCACTAGAAATCACCTGACAAATATGCATATATGCAATATTTTTGGTCATATCCAAGGTAGTCATGTCCTCATCATCCTCCCCTTCTTGAAAATAAAGCCGTCCTCGGCGTTGCTTAATCTGAAATGTGGCTAACAAAAGAGACAAGGTGTACATGTTGTATATGTATATGTCATCCATTTTTACTTCCCTTGATTTTTGCATATATGACACATGAATAGATGAGTAACTTGCATAGTTCATAAAATCTAAAGCCAAAAAATTAGCACAAGAAGTAAAAGGCATGAAAATATTGCAACTCAGTTTGCACATATAAGTGAAGCTCTTATTCATTTCAAAAGATTGACAATGTTCATCATTAAACCATCCCAACATTGGTGAATAAACCTTACTTGCATCAAATTTACATGCAACAACATGCTTAAATAAGCAAACATGCAATAAGTCATTCAACACAGAATCATCACCAAGATTAGAGGTCATATCAAAATGATTAAACATTGGTTCTTTTGCATCAATAGTTAATTCAATGGGTGCACCCAAAATTGTTGGTATTTCAGTTGTTTGATCACATGGCAAAGTCAAATTATCAACATAGTCCTCAAATAGGTGGTGTGATCAAAGTAGTTGGTAGCTCATCAGATGGTGCATTCAAATTGACAAGGCATTCATCATTCTCATGTAGAGATGGAAGATCAGTACCTTTTTCATTACCTCTTATGATCAACTCAGATGATGTAGCCACTCTCGAGGGCGATGTGTCACATGGTGGAGGTGATGTAGTCCTGACAACAACGGATGTGGTTGTCATAGTATGCCTAGTAGTTGAAGGAACAATCATATCAACTCTTGGAATGTGCACCGTGCGCTTGTTCTCCTCGTGGCCAACACGTCGTTTTATTTCCTGTTCAGCTTTGCAAGCAAGATGAAACAAATGGTCCATAGGATAACACTCTTCATGAATTAGTATCTCTTGAATATCACGGTTTAATCCTCCCCAAAATCTATCCATAAAATCATCTTCACTTTCTTCTAAAGAGGAATGCAACAAGGTAGTTTGTAAATCATCATAATATTTTGTTACAGTTTCACTACCTTGTTTTAAGTGTTGCAACTTCTTAATCATGTCACGAGTATAATAAGCAGGGACGAAAGTATGTCGCATGGCAAGTTTCAAATCATCCCAAGTAGTAGGTATATAATCAGGGTGTAACCGACAATATTCACTCCACCAAACCAAAGCATAACCAGTGAAAGAACCAACCGCAACCTTAACCTTTTTATGTTCATTGAAATTATGGGAAGCAAATATATTTTTATGTCGAACTCCCATTCAATATATAAAGCAGGTTTAAAACGGCCATTAAATGGTGGTATAGATACATTAACCTGATCATGTGCATTTGGATGTTTATGCACCACTCGTGATCGTTGTGGAATTTGCAAAGGTGGTGGCACGTCTCCCGCGATCGACAAAGCCCATGAATTGACCCTAGATCCTGTCATGATTAGTAGAAACAAGAAACAAAATCCAAAAATAATGTTCCTATAACTACTAGGATGTGGTGGTAAAACGCTCACAGTAAAGCAAATATCAATGTCTTGCAAGTTCTTACCATGCAGCAGGCGGTGATCGGTAACCAGCGGTGTCAAGTAACTCCGAATATTGAGTAAAGCGATTGCCAGGGGAGCGTACGTATACACAGTGTAGAAATATGTGGAGCTGGGTTGGCTATATATGGTAGCAAAAGATTAGCAATAATCAATTCAAAGATGCAATGTTGAATAAACGCTCAACGACGGTACTGTGCTGGTCCTAGGCTAGACCGGACTAGAGACGCGAGCCTAGAACACTAATGAGGTCACAACGTAGCACAACTAGCATCAATGAAGGATACTAAGTAGCTCTTGACAGCAAGATATAAGTGAAGATCACAACGGCAGTGAAGATAATGATGAAAAACAACTGCCAAGCAGGATATACAACAACTCTCTCTCCAACTTTCCTCTTGAAAAGTTTGAGACAATTTTCTGATAAATTCTTTCAAAGAATGCTACTAACTCAAGCTTTCCAATGCAAAAAGAATCACTCAATTCCGAGTTGATATGAGGAGTCAAAGAATTCTAAAACTGGCCTGAAAAATTGGAACAAGTTGTGTTCACGAACTTCGGAGGGCAAAAAGACCTATTTACAAGCCGATTTTGAGGTGTCGAATATTGAACAAGCTTCTACAACTATTTAGATGCGGCTCGTCGCTATCTTCAATTTGAGTACTCACGGAGCCAAAACTGACTTCGTATGAGGAAGATACACCTGTTTTACTGAACAGTGCGCAAAACAGATTCCAATCCGAATTCAGGTACGAGATTGATTCTAGATAGATCCAATTTTTTTCTTCTCTTTTTTTTTCTCACGCCTTTTTTTTTCTTTTTTTTTCTTTTTCTTCTCCCTCTTTTTCTTTTTTTTTCTTTCCTTTTCTCTCTCTTTTTTTTTCTTTATCTTCTTTTTCTCCCTCTTTCCAAGACAAACTAGATAAGATGCAGATTCGATCAGGCGAAGATGTGAGTGACCTCAACTATGATTATGACAATAAATAGTGCGTAGCACATGGTGGAAATTGGTGGATGGGATGGTGGACAGCAGATGGGATAATGATGCAGCGGCTGCGTGACTAATGTGAACAGAACTCGAAACTCTAAAGGAACTAGACACTAAGACCAGCAACTCGACACGGCGATGCAACCGATAATTCAATAATGCGAACAATGAAAAGAAAATTGCAAAGGCTCAGTCTGGCTAGGACAAAGGATGAATAGATCTAACTTTTGTTTTGTGGCTTTTTATTGGACAATAGGTAAGAAAATAAATCTAATCTAGGAAAAACTGGAAATTCTCACCGAGCAACCTGAAAACTGATACCACTTGATAGAGGCGGAGGTGTCCCGTCTTTCGATGAGATGGTGGATTTCACTTTGGTGGAAGTCAACTTTGACGATCCGACTACAAACGTGCACGACGTTGCGCCTTAGCAATCGCTAAACCAACTCCGAGAGGTTATTGACCACGCCGGAGCACAATCAACCTGACCACGAAGGTCTATTCCTGCAAGCAATCGAAGAACAAGCAAGAATATGATAAAAGCAATCTGAATATTGCGAGTATATATGAAGTATTGATAAAGGTGGGGATTCGTAAGCGGTCTTGGTCTGGTCGTTGGACACAAACGAAGTACACGAAGTTGCAATGGCTAACTTTTAACTAAACAAATCCCAAGGAAAAGCTACTAGATGGATCTACTTATATAGGAGCAAGGGGTGGCGGCCAAGGAGGTGGGAGGACGTCCCAAGGAAGCCTAAAACTAAATCTAGGTCGTACAAGGCCAATGGGCCCAAGTGGAGGTGATGTAACACCTTTGGACTTGTAGTTTGACTCGGATTCTGCTGCAGCATCAGATTGTTTCGTCCACAACTCAACCCTCCGGACGAATTTGAAGGTGATTCCAATTGGGTTGGAAAGTGCACGAAATCTAGTTTCCAACAAAAAAAAAATCACCCAATTCAGAGTCCGTATGAAAAACTTGTGTGCGTTTTGAGTCAGGTGTGTCTGTGCAGTCCGAATCTGAATCCAGAACGTGAGAGACTTGGACTCTATCTTCTCTTGGGCCAAAAGTGACGTGAGAGAACTTTTTGGACAGCAAATAAACATCTCTTTCTTCCTTATCTTCATATGTGGATTGTACAAATGTCCCATACACCTGCAATTAGACAAAACACAAAAGTGTGTGAAGTATTTTTGTTCTGGATAACATAAATAGATTATTGAATAGTTTGCACTAGAAATCACCTGACAAATATGCATATATGCAATATTTTTGATCATATCCAAGGTAGTCATGTCCTCGTCAAGTCATGTCCTCATCATCCTCCCCTTTTTGAAAACAAAGCCGTCCTCGGCATTGCTTAATCTGAAATGTGGCTAACAAAAGAGACAAGGTGTACATGTTGTATATGTATATGTCATCCATTTTAACTTCCCTTGATTTTTGCACATATGTCACATGTATACATGAGTAACTTTCATTGTTCATAAAATCTAAAGCCAAAAAATTATCACATGAAGTAGAAGGCATGAAAATATTGCAACTCAGTTTGCACATATAAGTGAAGCTCTTATTCACTTCAAAAGATTGGCAATGTTCATCATTAAACCATCCTAACTTCGATGAATAAACCTTACTTGCATCAAATTTACATGCTACAACATGCTTAAATAAGCAAACATGCAATAAGTCATTGGACACAGAATCATCATCAAGATTAAAGGTCATATCAAAATGATTAAACATTGGTTCTTTTGCATCAACAGTTAATTCAATGGGTGCACTCAAAATTGTTGATATTTCAGTTGTTTGATCACATGACGCATTCATGACAGTAAAAGAGTCTCTAAAATAGGTGGTGTGCTCAAATCAACAGGTAACTCAACACATGATGCATTCAAGTTAACTAGGCATGCTTCATTCTCATGTGAAGTTATATCATCAAGACCTTTACTGTTACCTCGCAGAGATGTAGCTGATGTAGGTACGGACGTTGACAATGTACCATACTCTTGAGATGATATCGCACTCACAATCCGAGGTGGGGCTGCTCTAGTAGGTGCAATAGTGGAGTAACCAACCAGCGGTGGTGAGCATGAACTGGAATAGTAGTTGTTGTAGTCACCCAATGCATCCTCCTGTATTTGTCTCTCAAAGGTACAAGCACGGACATACATACCAGTAATGCAACGAGGAATATACTGAAATCTTGCCTGAATATCATGGTTCAAACCACCAAAAAATCTATTCATTGTATCATCCTCAGATTCTTGTATGTCACAATGATGCATATAAGATTTGAACTCTTGGTAGTAAGCATGAACAGTGTTACTGCCTTGTTTTAATTGCTCTAATTTGCGACGCAATTCACGACGATAGTAAGGAGGAAAAAATTGTTGTCTCATTACAGCTTTCAAAACTTTCCAAGTTGTGGGTTGGTTATCAATGTTTTTCTTACAATGTACACTCCACCAAACAGAAGCAAAACCAGTAAATGCTCTAATGGTAGCTCGTACTCTCTCAAGTTCAGAAAAATCATGGTGACTAAAAACTTGTTCTACTTCAAGCTCCCAAGCTAGATAAATAGCAGGATTAAATCTACCCTCAAATGATGGTAAAGAGATAACCTGACCATATGCTTGTGTGTGTTGTCCCAACTCTCGTGATGGTGAAGATGTGTCCGTCATCCAAGAACTTCTATCTCTGGAACCTGTCATGATTAGTAGAAACAAGAACCAAAATTCGAGAATAATGTTCCTATGAACTACTAGGATGTGGTTGTAAATGCTCACAGTAAAGCAAATATCAATATCTTACAAGTTCTTACCATGCGGCAGGTGGTGACAGGCAACCAGCGGTGTCAAATAACTCCGAAGATTGTGTAAAATGATTGCCAGGGGAACGTACGTATACACGGTGTAGAAATATGTGGAGCTGGGTTGGCTATATATGGTAGCAAAAGATTAGCAATAATCAATTCAGAGATGCAATGTTGAATAAACGCTCAACGACGGTACTGTGCTGGTCCTAGGCTAGACCAAACTAGAGACGCGAGCCTAGAACACTAATGAGGTCACGTCGTAGCACAACTAGCATCAATAAAGGATATGAAGTAGCTCTGGACAGCAAGATATAAGTGAAGATCACAATAGCAGTAGACCTATTTAGAAGCTGATGTTGAGGTGCCAAATACTGAACTAGCTTCTGCAACTATTTAGATGCGGCTCGTCGCTAGCTTTCATTTGAGTACTCGCGGAGCCAAAACAGACTTCATATGAGGAAGTTATGCCTGTTTTATTGAACAGTGCACAAAACAGATTCCAATCCGAATTCAACTACGAGATTGAGTCTAGATAGATCCGAATTTTGTTTTTTTTCTCCTCTCTTTTTTTCTCACACTTTTTTTTCTTTTCCTTTCTTTTTTTTCTCTGACTTTTTTTACTTTTTTTTTCTCTTGTTTTTTTCTCTATCTTTTTTTCTCTCTCCCTCTTTCCAAAACAAACTAGATAAGATGTAGATTGGATCAAGCGAAGATGGGAACGATCTCAACTATGATTATGACAATGAACGGTGGGTAGCACGTGGAGGAAATTGATGGATGGGTGGTGGACAGCGGAAGGGATAATGATGCAGCGGCGACGTGACTAATGTGAACAGAACTCGAAACTCTAAACGACCTAGACACTAAGACCAGCAACTCGACACGACGATGCAACCGATAATTCAACTATGCAAGCAATGAAAAGAAAATTGCAAAGGCTCAGACTGGCTTGGACAAAGGATGAATAGATCTAACTCTTTTTGTGGATTTTTCTTGGACAATAGGTAAGAAAATAAATCTAATCTAGGAAAACTGGAAATTCTCACCGAGCAACCTGAAAACTGATACCACTTGATAGAGGCGAGGGTCCCGATCTTTCGATGAGATGATAACTATCGATTTGGTGGAGACGACTTTGACGATCCGACTACAAACATGCACGACATTGCGCCTTAGCAATCGCTAAACCAATCTCCTGAGGTTACTGACGATGCTGGAAGCACGGTCAGCCTGACCACGAAGGTCTATTCCTGCAAGAAATCGAAGAACGAGCAAGAATATGATAAAGCAATCTGAATATTGCAAATATATATGAAGTATTGATAATGGTGGGGATCCGGAAGCGGTCTTGGTCTGGTCGTTGGACACAAACGAAGTACACGAAGTTGCAATGGCTAACTTTTAACTAAACAAATCCCAAGCAAAAAGCTACTAGATGGATCTACTTATATAGGAGCAAGGGGTGGCGGCCAAGGAGGTGGGAGGACGTCCCAAGGCAGCCTAAAACTAACCCTAGGTCGTACAAGGCTCATGGGCCCAAGTGGAGATGATGCAACACCTTTGGGCTTGTAGTTTGACTCGGATTCTGCTGTAACGTCATATTGTTTCGTCCGTAACTCAACGCTCCGGACAAATTTGAAGGTGAATCCAACTGGGATGGAAAAAGCACGAAATCTAGTTTCCAACATAAAAAGAATCACCCAATTCGGAGTCCGTATGAAAAAGTTGTTGGCGTTTTGAGTCAGGTATGTCTGTGCAGTCCGACTCTGAATCCAGAACGTGAGAGACTTGGACTCTATCTTCTCTTGGCCCAAAAGTGACGCGAGAGGACTTTTTGAACACAACCTAAACATCTCCTTTTCCCTTATCTTCATATGTGGATTTTACAAATGTCCCATACACCTGCAATTAGACAAAACACAAAAGTGTGTGAAGTATTTTTGTTATGGATAACACAAATAGACTATTGAATAGTTTGCATTAGAAATCACCTGACAAATATGCATGTATGCAATATTTTTGGTCGTATCCAAGGTAGTCATGTCCTCATCATTTATGGGCTAAGTTGGGGACTAAACTGCTTTTTAGTACTACTTGTCACCCCCAAACTGATGGACAAACTGAAGTAGTCAATAGAACGTTGTCTACTATGCTTAGGGCTGTTTTGAAGAATAATAAGAAAATGTGGGAGGAATGCTTGCCTCATATTGAATTTGCTTATAATCGTTCATTGCATTCTACTACTAAGATGTGCCCTTTTGAAGTTGTGTATGGTTTCCTACCTCGTGCACCTATTGATTTGTTGCTTCTTCCAACTTCACAGAAGGTTAATTTTGATGCTAAACAACGTGCTGAATTGATTTTAAAAATGCATGAGTTAACTAAGGAAAACATTGAGCGTATGAATGCTAAATATAAACTTGCTGGAGATAAGGGTAGAAAACATGTTGTGTTTGCACCTGGAGATCTTGTTTGGTTACATTTGCGTAAGGATAGATTTCCTGATTTGCGCAAATCAAAGTTAATGCCACGTGCTGATGGTCCCTTTAAGGTGTTAGAGAAAATAAATGATAATGCATATAAACTTGAGCTGCCTGCAGATTTTGGGGTTAGTCCCACTTTTAACATTGCAGATTTGAAGCCTTATTTGGGTGAGGAAGATGAACTTCCGTCGAGGACGACTTCATTTCAAGAAGGGGAGGATGATGAGGACATCAATACAATTGTTACACCCACAGCCCCTGCTGCTATACATACTGGACCAATTACTAGAGCTCGTGCACGCCAACTAAATTACCAGGTACTTTCGTTTCTTGGTAATGATTCTAATGTTCATGAGAATATGATGCTGCCTAAATTGGATACATTTGTTTTGCTTACAAATGAAGGGCCTAGCTTGGACAAGGATGAACATTGGAGCAAGAACAAGCATGGAGATGATGGCATGCGCAAGGGGAACAAGAACGGAGTTACAAGTGATGATTTCAGGACTTTGAAGCCACCATAATGGGTGCATGAAGCCTTGGACGAAATATACAAGATGCCACTTCATAAATTTCATCCCGAGGCTATTTTAGGTGCTGCGTCACCTTATTATTGGGCCAGGCCCATGTAATTTTGAAATACATAAGTATAGGCTATTTTTAGAGTACGTATGTGTGGGGAAACAAGAGATAGGGTTGATTTCGGACCCCTCCACCAAGGGCCACGAAATTACCCCCCCCCTCTTCCTCCATATATACAGCCCTTAGGGCATCGTTTAGACTTCGGGTTTTGTTTAGATTAAAAGTTCGCCATAGCTGCAACTTCGCGTACTTCGTTTGTGTTGAACGACCAGACAAAGGTGTCACAGAACCCCACCTTGATTAATAAAGCTTTCATCTTATATTCGCAATATCCAGATTGCAATCTCAGTTTCTTGCTTGTTCTTCGTTTGCTCGCAGGAAACAGACCCTCGTGGTCAGGTTGAACGTGCTCCGATGTGGTCAATAACCTCTCGGAGTTGGTTTAGCGATTGCTAAGGCGCGACGTCCTCGCACGTTCGTAGTCGGATCGTCAAAGTCGACTGCCACCAAAGCGATATCCATCATCTCATCGAAAGACGGGACACCTTTGCCTCTATCAGGAAGACCCGATCAGGCTCAAAATCCCGGTTACAAGACATTTCGACAATGGTAAAACAAGACCAGCAAGACCACCCACTGTGCCGACAAATCCCGATAGGAGCTGCACATATCTCGTTCTCAGGGCACACCGGATAAGCTAAGCATACAGCAGCCGACGTAACCCAAGTTACCAAGGGATGGCCCTGCACGGTGCTCTAGTATGGACCAACACCCAGAGGAGCACTGGCCCAGTGGTTTAAATAAAGATGACCCTTGAGTCTGCAGAACCCAAGGGAAAAAGGCTTAGGTGGCAAATGGTAAAACCAAGGTCGAGCCTTGCTAGAGGAGTTTTATTCAAGGCGAACTGTCAAGGGGTTCCCATTATAACCCAACCGCGTAAGGAACACAAAATCAAGGAACATAACACCGGTATGACGGAAACTAGGGCGGAAAGAGTGGAACAAAACACCAGGCATAAGGCCAAGCCTTCCACCCTTTGCGAAGTATATAGATGCATTAATTAAATAAGAGATATTGTGATATCCCAACCAATATCCATGTTCCGACAAGGAACAAACTCCAATCTTCACCTGCAACTAGCAACGCTATAAGAGGGGTTGAGCAAAGCGGTAATATAGCCAAACAACGGTTTGCTAGGACAAGGTGGGTTAGAGGCTTGACATGGCAATATGGGAGGCATGATATAGCAAGTGGTAGGTATCGCAACATAGGCATAGCAATAGAACGAGCAACTAGCAAACAAAGATAGAAGTGATTTCGAGGGTATGGTCATCTTGCCTGAGATCCCGCAAGGAAGAAGGACGAGTCCATGAAGAAGACAAACGGACGTAGTCGAACGGAACCTCAAAAATGCAACATTATCGGAACTAACCCGAAAAAGCAACACCGGAAAGAAGCAAACAACATAGTAAACCATCACATAAACATGGCATGATGCACATCCAAGTATGATGCATGTCCGGTTTAAATATGCATGGCATGGCAAAGTGCACAAACAATACTACAAATTAAGTGGAGCTCAATATGAAACGAGTTGCATATTGAAGAAACACCACATTCAAGTTATTTAGTTTGATCTCGTTTATGTACCCAACAATATTAAATGATGATTAACATGGCAAAGGGTGAAGCACAACAAAACTACCTATCTAGGCAAGTTTAAATGTGGCCGGAAACAACGAACAACAATTCCGATAAAATCCCATATGCATATTTTATGGTTTGGTACTGTTCTGCCCTAAATCATATTTTAGAGTTGTTAAACATTAAAGCAGAGTGCACCATGCTAAACTAGGCATTTTTCTACCCCATTTACATATAAAGTTTATTAAATTTGGAGCTATGGTTATTTAGTTATGAAATAAATCATTTAAGCATGGCATAGGAGCAAATTAATGGAAACATCAGTTTAGACATTTTAAACATAGATGAAAATGGCATATTATTAATCTATACAAAATTCTAAGCAAGTTACATGTATAAAACATTTTAAACCGATGCACGGTTTGTGAGTAATTATACGCATGAAGTTAGAGGGTTTTTCTGTAAAACATGCATTCTCTGGAAAATAGCTAAATCTGTCCAGGAAAAAAACAAGAGTTGGCCGAATTTGCTGGTCCAATAGTGCACAGGGCAGAGGGCTCTCAGGAGGCTCACCATGGGCTTTGGCCCAGATCGGTGAGTTGGGACTGGGCCTCGGTCAACGGGCGAAGAGGAGGCGGCCCAAGCACACGGAGGCGCGGTCAATAGGTCGAGCGGGGTCAAGGTGCACGTCCTCTGCTTGACGCAGATCTGCGGGCGGCGCCTGGAGCAGAGCTCCGGCGAGCGAGGCGAGGGACTTGGCATAGGCAGGGGAGGTCGGCGACAAGACCTGTGGCGTCAACCAGCGGCAGCAGGCGGGTCAGTAGCAGCGCAAGGAAAACGAGGAAGAAGAGGAGCGCGAGGCAAGGGCGAGGTACTTAGCAGGGCGGCGGGAGCTACAAGGCCAGGCGGAAGCAGGTGACGGCGGTGTGAATCCTGGCGAGGTCGAGGTCGTCAGATCCGGGGCGCTGGCGTGGATCCGGGAGCGGGGGTTCCATTCTCGGCGCCGGAATGGAGGCGGGATGCACCGGCAGGGGAGCTTGGAGCTTCGAGTGGTTCGGGCATCCATGGGTCTCCTATTGACGAACAGAGACAAAGGGAGCGATGTGAGAGAGAGAGAGAGGAAAGCACGGGGAAGGAGGAAGGGGCGCAGGTGAGGGTGACGGCCTGGTCGTGGTCGTTGACGGGGATGAGGCCTCAGGCGCGAGGAGATCGGGAGCTCCCCTCCTGATCGAGCTTGTGGATGAGGGGGGTCGAGCGCTCAGGCTCTGGATCGAGAGGAGGAGCTCGGGGCCTTGGGAGCAGAGGAGGTGGCGGCTGGTTGGATCGAGAGGGGCTGGTGATTGGTGGGTTTGGATCGGGAGGGATCCTGAGAGAGTGGCGGCGGCGCTAGGGTAGGATCCCTAGAAATTAGTGGTTTGACTAGATTTAGACTAGGGAGTATATATATAAGGAAAGAGGGAGAGTTTAGGGGCTAAACCGTCCCTCCAAATAAAATCGAGCGGTCGATAAAAATTGACTAGGAAGTCCAAATGAGAAAACGGTGATGTTTTTTAGATGTTTGGAGATGATCCGGATCCAACGGTGACGACTGTCCGGGTCGGGTCCAGGTAAGTTTCAGACATGCGCGAGGGGTCGATGCACTGTGCAAATAGGGGGTAGGCTGGGCCTAGGCTGTGTAGGAGAGGTCTCAAGCTGAGAAGAGAGAGACGGAAATGCAGCCCGGCAAGGTTTCCGGAGACCGAAAACGTCCGACGTTAGACCGAGTATATTGCCGCTATAGTTATCCGTTGGGGCATCAAACGAACTCCGAATGCGATGAAACTTGGCAGGCGGTCTACTGACAACAAAACAACACCGCATGCCAACTTTCAACCCATTCCTAGAACATTTCTCAGCCACTTATAAAATAATATTCGGACGTGCCGCGGGCGCGTGCGAGTGTGTCTGGGGTCAGAACGGACAACGGAAGGAACAGGGAAACCCGAACGGAAGCAAGTTTTGAAAACATGATGATGCAATGCAGATGATGACATGATGAAATGCAACAGACAAGCAAAAGAGATGGCAACGACGGCGAATAACTGAAAGACACCTGGCGCAACGGACTCAGGGCGTCACAACACTCCACCACTACGAGAGGATCTCGTCCCGAGATCTAGAATGGCACCGGAGGGAAAAGGAAGAGGAAGAGAAGAGGTAAAACTAAGTTGCTTCTCTGAAAAACGAGGTAAAACTAAGACACCTGGCGCAACGGACTCGGGGCGTCACATCCGATCCGCCCCGCTGCCACCGCTCGCGGTTCCCGCGAGTCCTAGTCGTATCATGCCGCCTCCGCTCCTCCCTGTCGTCGCCTGGCGCCACCAAGTACCCCTGCCTCGCCTGCAAGCCCCATGGCGATGCGTCCTCTGCTTCCATCGAGAGAGAGAGGACGACCACGTTGACCTTTCCCCGATCGAACCTAGCAGGCCGGCCCAGCGCGCCCTGCCGGCCACTCCCTCTCCTCAGGTCTGGGCCAAGCCCGCTGGGTGAGCAGCCCCAACACCTGCTCCTGTTAGGCCTTTGCATAGTTTCGGCCCGACTCATGTTTTTCCCATGGAGTGATTTATCTTTTTATCTAGGAGTTTACAGATTTGCAGAAAACCCCTCCATCTTCATGCATATAATAACTTAATAACCATGCATCCATTTGTCTTCTTCATGGACTCGTTCTTCTTCCTTGCGGGATCTCAGGCAAGATGACCATACGCTCGAAATCACTTCTATCTTTCCTCGCTAGTTGCTCGATCTATTGCTATGCCGCGATACCTACAACTTGCTATATCATGCCTCCCATATTGTCATGCCAAGCCTCTAACCCACCTTTCCTAGCAAACCGTTGTTTGGCTATGTTACCGCTTTGCTCAGCCCCTCTTATAGCGTTGCTCGTTGCAAGTGAAGATGGAGTTTGTTCCTTGTTGGAACATGGATATTGTTTGATGAGGACATCAATACAATTGTTACACCCACAGCCCCTGCTGCTATACATACTGGACCAATTACTAGAGCTCGTGCACGCCAACTAAATTACCAGGTACTTTCGTTTCTTGGTAATGATTCTAATGTTCATGAGAATATGATGTTGCCTAAATTGGATACATTTGTTTTGCTTACAAATGAAGGGCCTAGCTTGGAGAAGGATGAACATTGGAGCAAGAACAAGCATGGAGATGATGGCATGCGCAAGGGGAACAAGAACGGAGTTACAAGTGATGATTTCAGGACTTTGAAGCCACCATAATGGGTGCATGAAGCCTTGGACGAAATATACAAGATGCCACTTCATAAATTTCGTCCCGAGGCTATTTTAGGTGCTGCGTCACCTTATTATTGGGCCAGGCCCATGTAATTTCGAAATACATAAGTATAGGCTATTTTTAGAGTCCGTATGTGTGGGGAAACAAGAGATAGGGTTGATTTCGGACCCCTCCACCAAGGGCCACGAAATTCCCCCCTCTTCCTCCATATATACAGCCTTAGGGCATCGTTTAGACTTTGGGTTTTGTTTAGATTAAAAGTTCGCCATAGCTGCAACTTCGCGTACTTCGTTTGTGTTCAACAACCAGACAAAGGCGTCACAGAACCCCACCTTGATCAATAAAGCTTTCATCTTATATTCGCAATATCCAGATTGCAATCTCAGTTTCTTGCTTGTTCTTCGTTTGCTCGCAGGAAACAGACCCTCGTGGTCAGGTTGATCGTGCTCCGGCGTGGTCAATAACCTCTTGGAGTTGGTTTAGCGATTGCTAAGGCGCGACGTCCTCGCACGTTCGTAGTCGGATCGTCAAAGTCGACTGCCACCAAAGCGATATCCATCATCTCATCGAAAGACGGGACACCTTTGCCTCTATCAAGTGGTATCAGATTTCCAGGTTGCTCGGTGAGATTTTACAGTTTTTCGTAGTTTAGATCGAGTCTGTTCTTCATACCTATAGTCCATGAAAAAGCCACAAAAAAATTAGGGTTAGTTCATCATATCCGAACCAATCTGAGCCTTTGCATAATCTTTTTAGGGTTTTGCTTTGTTGAATTTACGGTTGCATCGTCGTGTCTAGTTGCTGGTCTTAGAGTCTAGTCTTTTAGAGTTTCGAGTTCTGGTCATAAGTTGTCACGCCGCCGTCGCACCATCATCATCGCCCCTGCCATCTACCACCACCGCTTATCCGCCACCGCTCCGAATCCGTATCCATATACCACCACCAATCCGTGTCCATATACCACCACCGATCCATATCCATATACTACCACCGCTACCACCACCGCTGCCATATACCACCACCATATATCCACCACCAATCCGAGTTCCTTGCATATTAGGTTTGTTTTCGGGATCCATCTAATTTCCGATTCGTGTTTCCTTGTCTGAGTAGGTTTCTGATTCCAGCAATCTTTTGCCGTCCGTAGAAGAGGTTGGTTTCCAAAAAAAAGAGTCCGGAAACCACCCTCCGTTTAGGCCCAAAATTTTCGGAAAACGCACTTGACAAAAAAAATTCTGGCTATCCTATTTTTAGGTGTTTCTAAGCGTATTGAGACAGTCGCCGTTATAGAAAGTTTTTTTTGACCCGTTTCCAGTTTTTGGGTCCGGGCAGTCAAAAAAAAATTTTGGTCACAAAAATTTCGTGCCCATCCTGTCAGTTTGACCTGGGAAGAGTTTTGAGACACTCGCCATTATAGTGATTTTTCGCAAAAAAAAAGAGAGTAGCGCAAAAAAAAGCAGCGCAAAAAAAAAGAGCGAAAAAAATTCGAGAGTGTGCTTTTCCCTTGTTTACGTGCAGCGCCGTGATTTTGTTAGTGTTCTAGGCTCGCGTCTCTAGCACGGTCTAGCCTAGGACCAGCACAGTACCGTCGTTGAGCATTTATTCAACTTTGCATCTCTGAATTGATTATTGCTGACCCTTTTTGCTACCATATTATAAGCCTTCCCAGCTCCACATACATCTACGTCGTGCGTTTGACTTTCCCTGGTAATCGCTCTATCCAAGCTTTGAGAAGTTTTGACTACAACGGTTGCCGATCACCACCTGCTGCTGGGTAAGAACTGGTAAGAATTTGAGGTTTGCTTGACGGGTTTGTGATACACCACCACAACTTCTTAGTAGTCTGTAGGATCATATTCTTGTGTGTTTCTATTGCTGCTAACCATGCCAGGATCACAAGCCAACGAGATTGACTGGGAGAACTTATCGAACAAGGAGCTTCATGATAAGTTTCAGCAAATGATGACTGAACAGGTGCAAGATGTGCTGAACAATTTTGAAGAGGCCATGGAGAAGATTACTGGCCTTGAGAAGACGTTCGAAACAAAGCTCGATAACAAATTTAATGAACTGCTTGCGCGTCTTCCACCACCGGCTGCACCTGTCGCACCTCTGCAACAACAACAACTACGCCCCCTTCTGAATCAATATGGACGAGCACAGCGTGTTCCTATTGAGCCAGGACAAAATTCTAGTGCCGCTGCTACTGCTGTTGGTGCTTCTTTGGCTCCTGCTAGTGCTGCTGCTGGTACCCAGGAGGATGATGATTATGTGGGAGATTATGAGGATGAGGTTGATCAAAATCCGAACTACGTGCAGCCACCAGCACCACCACCACCAGGTCGACCTCAGGTATATATTCGTAATGGTAGGCCTGCACCACCACCTCAGGTACGAGATGATGTCCATATTCCTAAACTGAAATTGAATATTCCACCATTTGAGGGTAGATATGTTCCTGATATATATCTTACTTGGGAGTTAGAAACTGAACAACATTTTACATGTTTACAATATCCCGAGGAGAGACGGGTTGGTGCTGCTGTTTGTGCTTTCACTAGTTTTGCATGTGTTTGGTGGTCTGAATATTGTATATTATATCCTATTCCAACTACTTGGGCTGCTTTGAAAACTGCTATGCGTACGCGTTGGGTTCCACCATATTATCAACGTGAATTGCTTCAAAAATTGCAGCGTCTAAGACAAGGAAAAAATTCTGTAGAAGAATATTATCAGGAATTACAAACTGCCATGATTCGATGTGGTATTGTTGAGGAGAATGAAACTATGCTTGCACGTTTTCTGGGTGGATTAAATAGAGAGATTCAGACCATTCTAGACTATAAGGAGTATTGATAGAGGCGAGGGTCCCGATCTTTCGATGAGATGATAACTATCGATTTGGTGGAGACGACTTTGATGATCCGACTACAAATGTGCACGACGTTGCGCCTTAGCAATCGCTAAACCAATCACCTAAGGTTACTGACGATGCTGGAAGCACGGTCAGCCTGACCACGAAGGTCTATTCCTGCAAGCAATCGAAGAACGAGCAAGAATATGATAAAGCAATCTGAATATTGCAAATAAATATGAAGTATTGATAATGGTGGGGATCCGGAAGCAGTCTTGGTCTGGTCGTTGGACACAAACGAAGTACACGAAGTTGCAATGGCTAACTTTTAACTAAACAAATCCCAAAATCTAAACGGTGCCCTAAGGGCTGTATATATGGAGGAAGAGAGGGGAATTTCGTGGCCCTTGGTGGAGGGGTCCGAAATCAACCCTATCTCTTGTTTCCCCACACATACGGACTCTAAAAATAGCCTATACTTATGTATTTCGAAATTACATGGGCCTGGCCCAATAAAAAGGTGACGCAACACCTATAATAGCCTCGGGACGAAATTTATGAAGTGGCATCTTGTATATTTCGTCCAAGGCTTCATGCACCCATTATGGTGGCTTCAAAGTCCTGAAATCATCACTTGTAACTCCGTTCTTGTTCCCCTTGCGCATGGCATCATCTCCATGCTTGTTCTTGCTCCAATGTTCATCCTTCTCCAAGCTAGGCCCTTCATTTGTAAGCAAAACAAATGTATCCAATTTAGGCAGCATCATATTCTCATGAACATTAGAATCATTACCAAGAAAAGAAAGTACCTGATAATTTAATTGGCGTGCGCGAGCTCTAGTAATTGGTCCCGTATATGTAGCAGTAGGGGCTGTGGGTGTAACAATGGTATTGATGTCCTCATCATCCTCCCCTTCTTGAAATGAAGTCGTCCTCGACGGAAGCTCATCTTCCTCACCCAAATAAGGCTTCAAATCTGCAATGTTAAAAGTGGGACTAACCCCAAAATCTGCAGGCAGCTCAAGTTTCTATGCATTATCATTTATTTTCTCTAACACCTTAAAGGGACCATCAGCACGTGGCATTAACTTTGATTTGCGCAAATCCGGAAATCTATCCTTACGCAAATGTAACCAAACAAGATCTCCAGGTGCAAACACAACATTCATACGCTCAATGTTTTCCTTAGTTAACTCATGCATTTTTAAAATCAATTCAGCACGTTGTTTAGCATCAAAATTAACCTTCTCCGAAGATGGAAGAGGCAACAAATCAATAGGTGCACGAGGTAGGAAACCATACACAAGTTCAAAAGGGCACATCTTAGTAGTAGAATGCAATGAACGATTATAAGCAAATTCAATATGAGGCAAGGATTCCTCCCACATTTTCTTATTATTCTTCAAAACAGCCCTAAGCATAGTAGACAACGTTCTATTGACTACTTCAGTTTGTCCATCAGTTTGGGGGTGACAAGTAGTACTAAAAAGCAGTTTAGTCCCCAACTTAGCCCATAAACATCTCCAAAAGTGGCTAAGAAATTTAGTATCACGATCTGAAAGAATAGTATTTGGCACACCATGCAAGCGAATAATTTCACGAAAGAACAAATCAGCAACATTAACAGGATCATCGCTTTTATGACATGGTATAAAGTGTGCCATTTTCAAGAATCTATCCACGACAACAAATATGCTATCCCTCCCCTTCTTTGTTCGAGGTAAACCTAAAACAAAGTCCATAGATATATCCTCCCAAGGAACACTAGGTACAGGCAAAGGCATATATAAACCATGAGGATTGAGTCCTGACTTAGCTTTTTGACATGTAGTGCATCGAGCAATAAAACGCTCAACATCCCGTCTCATCTTTGGCCAAAAGAAATGTGTAGCAAGTACGTCCTCCGTCTTCTTCACGCCAAAGTGTCCCATTAATCCTCCTCCATGCGCCTCCTGCAACAACAAAAGACGAACGGAGCTAGCTGGAATGCATAGCTTGTTAGCACGAAACACAAATCCATCGTTAACGACGAACTTGTTCCACATTCTTCCTTCTTTACAATTCTGCATTACATCTTTAAAATCAGCATCATGCACATATTGATCTTTGATGGTCTCCAAACCAAATATTTTGAAGTCAAGTTGTGAAAGCATAGTATAGCGGCGAGACAATGCATCAGCAATAACATTTTCTTTTCCCTTCTTGTGTTTAATGACATCAAGAAAAGGCTCAATGAATTCAACCCATTTAGCATGTCTACGATTCAGTTTAGCTTGACTTTTAGTATGTTTCAAAGATTCATGATCAGAATGTATAACAAATTCTTTGGGCCATAAATAATGTTGCCATGTTTCTAAAGTCCGAACAAGAGCATATAATTCTTTATCATAAGTAGAATAATTCAGACTAGGCCCACTCAATTTTTCAGAAAAGTATGCAACAGGTTTGCCATCTTGTAATAACACACCGTCTAATCCAATTCCACTAGCATCACATTCAAGCTCAAAAGTCTTATTAAAATCAGGAAGTTGGAGTAAAGGAGCATGTGTCAACTTATCTTTCAATACCGAGAAGGCTTCTTCCTGTGCGGTACCCCAAAGAAAAGGCACATCTTTCTTTGTAAGCTCATTGAGAGGTGCAGCAATGGTGCTAAAATCTCTCACAAAACGCCTATAGAATCCAGCGAGGCCAAGAAAACTCCTCACTTGTGTGACCGTTTTGGGTTGCGGCCAACTCTCAATAGCTTCAATCTTGGCTTTATCAACTTCAATTCCCTGTGGAGTAACAACATAGCCAAGAAAAGATACTCGGTCAGTGCAAAAGGTGCACTTCCCAAGGTTACCAAACAAACGTGCATCACGTAGAGCAATAAAAACAGCACGTAAATGTTCCAAATGTTCTTCCAAAGATCTGCTATAAATCAATATGTCATCAAAGTAAACTACCACAAATCGTCCAATGAAAGCACGTAAAACTTCGTTCATTAATCTCATGAAAGTACTAGGTGCATTAGTTAACCCAAAAGGCATGACTAACCACTCATATAATCCAAACTTAGTTTTGAATGCTGTTTTCCATTCATCTCCCAATTTCATACGAATTTGATGGTATCCACTACGCAAATCAACTTTGGAGAATATTGTAGAGCCACTCAATTCATCAAGCATATCATCTAGCCTAGGAATAGGATGACGATAACGAATAGTAATATTATTAATGCCTCTACAATCAACACACATACGTGATGTACCATCCTTTTTCGGCACTAGAATAATAGGAACAGCACAAGGACTAAGGGATTCGCGTATATAACCTTTGTCGAGAAGCTCTTGTACTTGACGCATAATCTCCTTCGTCTCCTCTGGATTGGTACGGTATGGTGCACGGTTTGGCAGTGAAGCACCGGGAATTAAGTCAATCTGATGCTCAATCCCTCGAATAGGCGGTAATCCCGGTGGCACGTCTTGTGGAAAGACGTCAGCGAACTCCTGCAAAATGTTAGTGACAGCAGGAGGCAAAGAGGAAGACACGTCCTCGAATGAAAATAATGCCTCTTTGCACACAAAAGCATAGCAAACAGATTTGCTGAAATCTAGCTCATCAATATCAGATTTGGTGGCAAATAAACATGCACTTTTCAATTTAATTTCAGAAGCAACACTAGATGGTTTATTATTAGGCTTCATTTGCTGCTCAAATTCTTTTGCCACAATCTGATTTTCACTCTTATTCGTCTCCTGTTTTGCTTTATTAGCTCTATTAATATCATGTTTCAAAATGGAATCAGGAGTCATAGGAAGCAAAGTAATATTTTTATCCTTATGAACAAGAGTATAGTGATTGTTTCTACCATGGTGTACAGAATTTTTATCAAATTGCCATGGTCTACCAAGTAATAAGGAACATGCTTGCATAGGTACCACATCACAATCAACATAATCAGCATATGTAGAGATACTAAAATGCACACGAACAGTACGTGTTACCTTAACCTTGCCGCTGTTGTTGAACCATTGGATGTAGTAAGGATGTGGATGTGGTCTTGTGGTGAGAGAAAGCTTCTCCACCATCTCCATGCTAGCCATGTTGTTGCAGCTCCCTCCATCTATGATGACACGCACAGAACGTTCTTTCACAACTCCCTTGGTATGGAACAAATTGTGCCTCTGATTTTTCTTAGCTTGTGTGACCTGCACACTCCAAACACGTTGAGCAACTAAACATTCATACATGTCAGCATCTTCAGGAGCCATGTATTGCGTCTCATGATCAGAATCATCTCCACCATGTTCTTCACGTGTAATAAGAGCCAAAGTCTCCTCATCATAGTCACTAGCAGACTCATATCCACCATCCGCTGTAGCAATCATCACACGTGGAGATTTGCATTCTCTCGCATAATGACCTCCTCCCTTACAACGACGACAAATAATATCACTTGTGTGCCCTGTTCATGCCATGGAAGAAGAAGAACGCTGTGCAGGCCCCGCAGGTGCGCTCTTGGCAGATAATGGTGGTTGTGCCTGTTTTCTTGTATCACAGCTGGAGGTGGCACCGGATGTAGGTGCTGGTGCAGTTGAAGTAGAAGATGCACGTGGTGTCCATGATGAAGGTCGGCCTGCAGAAAAGTTAGTTCGCCCCAATGCTTGTCGATCCTGCACTTCACGCCCCAAAAGAATTTGAGCAGCAAATGAAGCCTAATAATAAACCATCTAGTGTTGCTTCTGAAATTAAATTGAAAAGTGCATGTTTATTTGCCACCAAATCTGATATTGATGAGCTAGATTTCAGCAAATCTATTTGCTATGCTTTTGTGTGCAAAGAGGCTTTATTTTCATTCGAGGACGTGCCTTCCTCTTTGCCTCCTGCTGTCACTAACATTTTGCAGGAGTTCGCTGACGTTTTTCCACAAGACGTGCCACCGGGATTACCGCCTATTCGAGGGATTGAGCATCAGATTGACTTAATTCCTGGTGCTTCACTGCCAAACCGTGCACCATACCGTACCAATCCAGAGGAGACGAAGGAGATTATGCGTCAAGTACAAGAGCTTCTCGACAAAGGTTATATACGCGAATCCCTTAGTCCTTGTGCTGTTCCTATTATTCTAGTGCCGAAAAAGGATGGTACATCACGTATGTGTGTTGATTGTAGAGGCATTAATAATATTACTATTCGTTATCGTCATCCTATTCCTAGGCTAGATGATATGCTTGATGAATTGAGTGGCTCTACGATATTCTCCAAAGTTGATTTGCATAGTGGCTACCATCAAATTCGTATGAAATTGGGAGATGAATGGAAAACAGCATTCAAAACTAAGTTTGGATTATATGAGTGGTTAGTCATGCCTTTTGGGTTAACTAATGCACCTAGTACTTTCATGTGATTAATGAACGAAGTTTTACGTGCTTTCATTGGAAGATTTGTGGTAGTTTACTTTGATGACATATTGATTTATAGCAGATCTTTGGAAGAACATTTGGAACATTTATGTGCTGTTTTTATTGCTCTAGGTGATGCACGTTTGTTTGGTAACCTTGGGAAGTGCACCTTTTGCACCGACCGAGTATCTTTTCTTGGCTATGTTGTCACTCCACAGGGAATTGAAGTTGATAAAGCCAAGATTGAAGCTATTGAGAGTTGGCCGCAACCCAAAACGGTCACACAAGTGAGGATTTTTCTTGGCCTCGCTGGATTCTATAGGCGTTTTGTGAGAGATTTCAGCACCATTGCTGCACCTCTCAATGAGCTTACAAAGAAAGATGTGCCTTTTCTTTGGGGTACCGCACAGGAAGAAGCCTTCACGGTATTGAAAGATAAGTTGACACATGCTCCTTTACTCCAAGTTCCTGATTTTAATAAGACTTTTGAGCTTGAATGTGATGCTAGTGGAATTGGATTAGGAGGTGTGTTATCACAAGATGGCAAACCTGTTGCATACTTTTCTGAAAAATTGAGTGGGCCTAGTCTGAATTATTCTACTTATGATAAACAATTATATGCTTTCGGAATTTAGAAACATGGCAACATTATTTATGGCCCAAAGAATTTGTTATACATTCTGATCATGAATCTTTGAAACATATTAAAAGTCAAGCTAAACTGAATCGTAGACATGCTAAATGGGTTGAATTCATTGAGACTTTCCCTTATGTCATTAAACACAAGAAGGGAAAAGAAAATGTTATTGCTGATGCATTGTCTCGTCGCTATACTATGCTTTCACAACTTGACTTCAAAATATTTGGTTTGGAGACCATCAAAGATCAATATGTGCATGATGCTGATTTTAAAGATGTAATGCAGAATTGTAAAGAAGGAAGAATGTGGAACAAGTTTGTAGTTAACGATGGATTTGTGTTTCGTGCTAACAAGCTATGCATTCCAGCTAGCTCCGTTCGTCTTTTGTTGTTGCAGGAGGCGCATGGAGGAGGATTAATGGGACACTTTGGCGTGAAGAAGACGGAGGACGTACTTGCTACACATTTCTTTTGGCCAAAGATGAGACGGGATGTTGAGCGTTTTATTGCTCGCTGCACTACATGTCAAAAAGCTAAGTCACGACTCAATCCTCATGGTTTATATATGCCTTTGCCTGTACCTAGTGTTCCTTGGGAGGATATATCTATGGACTTTGTTTTAGGTTTACCTCGAACAAAGAAGGGGAGGGATAGCATATTTGTTGTCGTGGATAGATTCTCGAAAATGGCACACTTTATACCATGTCATAAAAGCGATGATGCTGTTAATGTTGCTGATTTGTTCTTTCGTGAAATTATTCGCTTGCATGGTGTGCTAAATACTATTGTTTCAGATCGTGATACTAAATTTCTTAGCCACTTTTGAAGATGTTTATGGGCTAAGTTGGGGACTAAACTGCTTTTTAGTACTACTTGTCACCACCAAACTGATGGACAAACTGAAGTAGTCAATAGAACATTGTCTACTATGCTTAGGGCTGTTTTGAAGAATAATAAGAAAATGTGGGAGGAATGCTTGCCTCATATTGAATTTTCTTATAATCGTTCATTGCATTCTACTACTAAGATGTGCCCTTTTGAAGTTGTGTATGGTTTCCTACCTCGTGCACCTATTGATTTGTTGCCTCTTCCATCTTCGGAGAAGGTTAATTTTGATGCTAAACAACGTGCTGAATTGATTTTAAAAATGCATGAGTTAACTAAGGAAAACATTGAGCGTATGAATGCTAAATATAAACTTGCTGGAGATAAGGGTAGAAAACATGTTGTGTTTGCACCTGGAGATCTTGTTTGGTTACATTTGCGTAAGGATAGATTTCCTGATTTGCGCAAATCAAAGTTAATGCCACGTGCTGATGGTCCCTTTAAGGTGTTAGAGAAAATAAATGATAATGCATATAAACTTGAGCTGCCTGCAGATTTTGGGGTTAGTCCCACTTTTAACATTGCAGATTTGAAGCCTTATTTGGGTGAGGAAGATGAACTTCCGTCGAGGACGACTTCATTTCAAGAAGGGGAGGATGATGAGGACATCAATACAATTGTTACACCCACAGCCCCTGCTGCTATACATACTGGACCAATTACTAGAGCTCGTGCACGCCAACTAAATTACCAGGTACTTTCGTTTCTTGGTAATGATTCTAATGTTCATGAGAATATGATGCTGCCTAAATTGGATACATTTGTTTTGCTTACAAATGAAGGGCCTAGCTTGGAGAAGGATGAACATCGGAGCAAGAACAAGCATGGAGATGACGGCATGCGCAAGGGGAACAAGAACGGAGTTACAAGTGATGATTTCAGGACTTTGAAGCCACCATAATGGGTGCATGAAGCCTTGGACGAAATATACAAGATGCCACTTCATAAATTTCGTCCCGAGGCTATTTTAGGTGCTGCGTTACCTTATTATTGGGCCAGGCCCATGTAATTTCGAAATACATAAGTATAGGCTATTTTTAGAGTCCGTATGTGTGGGGAAACAAGAGATAGGGTTGATTTCGGACCCCTCCACCAAGGGCCACAAAATTCCCCCCTCTTCCTCCATATATACAGCCCTTAGGGCATCGTTTAGACTTTGGGTTTTGTTTAGATTAAAAGTTCGCCATAGCTGCAACTTCGCGTACTTCGTTTGTGTTCAACGACCAGACAAAGGCGTCACAGAACCCCACCTTGATCAATAAAGCTTTCATCTTATATTCGCAATATCCAGATTGCAATCTCAGTTTCTTGCTTGTTCTTCGTTTGCTCACAGGAAACAGACCCTCATGGTCAGGTTGATCGTGCTCCGGCGTGGTTAATAACCTCTTGGAGTTGGTTTAGCGATTGCTAAGGCGCGACGTCCTCGCACGTTCGTAGTCGGATCGTCAAAGTCGACTGCCACCAAAGCGATATCCATCATCTCATCGAAAGACGGGATACCTTTGCCTCTATCATTGTTGGGATATCACAATATCTCTTATTTAATTAATGCATCTATATACTTAGTAAAGGGTGGAAGGCTCGGCCTTATGCCTGGTGTTTTGTTCCATTCTTGCCCCCCTAGTTTCCGTCATACCGGTGTTATGTTCCTTGATTTTGCGTTCCTTACACGGTTTGGTTATAATGGGAACCCCTTGACAGTTCGCCTTGAATAAAACTCCTCCAGCAAGGCCCAACCTTGGTTTTACATTTGCCTAATAACCTATTACCCTTCCCTTGGGTCGGCCAACCCAAGGGTCATCTTTATTTTAAACCCCCCCGGGCCAGTGCTTCTTTAAATGTTGGTCCGAACTAGAGCCCCTTGCAGCGCCACCTCGGGGAAACTTGAGGGTTGGTTTTAGTTGTACGAATTGCTCATCCGGTGTTCCCTGAGAACGAGATATGTGCAGCTCCTATCAGGATTTGTCGGCACATTTGGGCGGCTTTGCTGGTCTTGTTTTACCATTGTCGAAATGTCTTGTTACCGGGATTCCGAGTCTGATCGGGTCTTCCTGGGAGAAGGAATATCCTTTGTTGACCGTGAGAGCTTGTGATGGGCTAAGTTGGGATACCCCTGCAGGGTTTTGTACTTTCAAAAGCCGTGCCCGCGGTTATGGGCAGATGGGAAGTTGTTAATGTCTGGTTGTGGAGAACTTGACACTTAACTTAATTAAAATGCATTAACCGCGTGTGTAGTCGTGATGGTCCCTTTCCGGCGGAGTTTGGGAAGTGAACACGGCTTTGGAGTTATGTTTGAAGGTAAGTAGTTTCAGGATCACTTCTTGATCACTTCTAGTTCACGAACGTGCTTTGCTTCTCTTCTCACTCTCATTTGTGTAAGTCAGCCACCATATATGCTAGTGCTTACTGCAGCTCCACCCCACTACCTTTTCCTACCCATAAGCTTAAATAGTCTTGATCGTGAGGGTGTGAGATTGCTGAGTCCCCGTTACTCACAGATTACTTCCAAAACCAGTTTGTAGGTGCCGATGATACCGTGCAAGTGACGCAACCGAGCTCAAGGAGGAGCTCGATGAAGATCGTGTTCATGGTGTTGTTTCGTTTTCAGTTGATCAGTAGTGGAGCCCAGTCGGGGCGATCGGGGATCTTTTGCATTAGGGGTTGTCTTTCCTTATTTGGTTCCGTAGTCAGACCTTGATTGTATCTGGATGATGTAATACTATATTCATGTATTGTGTGAAGTGGCGATTGTAAGCCAACTCTTTATCCCTTTCTTATTCAGTACATGGGATGTGTAAAGATTACCCCTCTTGCGACATGCCTACTATGCGGTTATGCCTCTAAGTCGTGCTCCGACACGTGGGAGATATAGCCGCATTGTGGGTGTTACAAGTTGGTATCAGAGCCTTCCCCGACTTAGGAGCCCCCTGCTTGATCGAATCGTTGACGTTGTTGAGTCTAGAAAAAAGTTTTGAGTCTTGTAGGACTATATATATCGGAGAGTAGGATTCTTTTTACTCCTCAGTCCCTTCGTCGCCCTGGTGAGGCCTCCTGATGTAGAAGTTTTGACTCTTCTCTCCTCAAATTTCACGATTTTTTTTAGGATCACACGGGTATCTTGGAATCGTTCCGATGGTTTTGTGACGAGAACATTCTTCTTGGTGCCTCCTGACATTTAGGGGTTGTGGCAGTGTCCCGGGGAGTTGAGCTCCGAGGTGTTGTCGTCACAATTTTATTGTTGCAGTTCTAGAATACCTGAGTTTCGCCGACATAGAAAATCTCTTTTATGCAGTTGTTGGTGAGATAACCTCGACACCACCCAGTACTGGGGAGGGAGTTCAGGAGTATTGCCATAACTCGTATAATGGATGCTTTTCGAAGGTTGAGGTAAATGATTTCCGAAGGTTTCTTGGTTATGTGTTGAAGGATGGATACAGCTGGATGTAGGATTTGTTAGTTTGGGTGATATATTATGCTTCCCCTGTATCCCCAACACCTTTGCATAACCGGAAAGTTTTGGGAGTTTATAAGTGGGAATTCAAGTAGCTCGTAGGAATTCTTTCCAGCAGACACATGATACGATATGGGATATATCATATGTTTGTTTCCAGCTTATTCTGCAAGCCAATCCTTTGTTTTGTTTTGGTTGTGGTATTCGAGTTGCTTCGATGTCAAGTGTTGATTCCATACCTTTCCTAAGTGGTGTGCTTATATTCCTATGTGAATACAAATCCTTCTTGATCATCGAGTTTGTCATCTCAAATCCTTTTCATCCTGCGCTTCTTGTCAAGTGGGTCCGATCAATTCAACATTTGCAAGATCCAATTTCAGTTTTCGTCAATGGTGTTTATTTCATCTGTCTCCAAGTTGCCTTTGTTTTCCCGCCCTCCCACCATTTTTCTTCAAGGATTCAGATCTCTTAATTATGTATCCATTTTATTCATGTGAAGTCTCTTCATCTTTTTTTCTTTCAAGTTTCGATCTGGTGATTTATCGTGGAGATTCTAATGGAGCTTCAAGTTCATCATTTGTCATTCTTTTCCTTCTTCGGTGGATTCAATTCAAGCTTTGTTGATCGTATCCTTTTTTTCCTCGTTTCAAGTGTTTTCACATGCCGGTGCACCTCTTAATGATTCACTTCTCGCTATTCAATTGTTCCGGAGTGCTGAAGATATCTCGAAGATTCGTGTTTCCACTCTGCATTCGTTCAAGTTCTTTCGAGGAAGTTATCTCATTCAAGCCATTTAAATCAACAGGTGCAATCTCCCTTTCAAGTAATCGTTCATCGGTGTTTCTTTTGAGTGGGCCCTAACCCACAGGTCTTTTCCCAGGGTCTTACCTGACTCTTCTATTTTTCCGAAGTTACTCTTAAATTCTTCTCCAAGTTTTGACGTGATAATGAATTTTCATCAGTCATATGTCTTTCTCCAAGATCTTTCAAATTATTTTCATCGTTGGTTCAACCTTTCTAATTTTCATCTCGGAATATCTCCACAATTCATGGTGCTCTTTCTCATCATCATTCTCTGCATTTGAAAACCAAAGAAGAATTGTTTTCCTCTAAATCTTGCTCCATTCTCTTCAAGATTCATGGTGCTAGCTTTATGCCATCCTCACAATTATTTTCGATTGTGAGATATTCTTTTCACCCATCCAGAGCAATTCAAGAGTCTTTTCAGTTTGATTCTCCGGAGCCTATCATCCCAGAATTATGCTTTCCAGCTTTCAGCTCTCGTTCTCCAAATCTTACCGGTGCTTCACTCAAGTAGTCGTTAATCAGTTCAAGATCTCTTCATTATCTTGTATCTAAATTTCCATAAGTATCATCTTTTGTTTTCCAATTCTTCCCAGTGAATTGTGCCTTTGCTACTTTCATTTTCAATTCTTACGGTGGTTCATTCAAGAATTCTCTTTCTTTGTTGTCATATCAATGCATTCGTGCTTCCCAAATTCTACTGGTGGTTCGTGGAAGACTTTCTCAATTTGGCACTATATCTATCTTAATCCTTTCTACGAGAATAAGTAGTATGCCAAATCCGTTGCTTGTCATCAATCTAAATTGGTGAAGGACACACATAAAGTAATTCTTATTCTTGATTCACCCAAGTGATTAATTCCTTATTCCGGAGGTTCATCAAAATTCTTGATTTCAATTGTTTCATCTTTTCTTTTCCAGAGTTCCAAGCTCTCGCAATTATATCTGCATGAAGCTCCATCTAAATCATTGCAAGGCTTCAACCTTATTCTTTTCATCCTTCATTTTGTTTGTTCATTCTTTTGTTACCGGAGTTCTTTATGGAGGCTCTACATGATGGTTCATAAAGGATTTAATTCCTTCTCGAAGCCTTCGTCAAGATTCTTTTCAGAGGAGCTCAAGTATTCTTCATCTTGCAATCCGGAGTGCAATTCTTTCTACCTTATCTTTTGGGGTGGTTTTATGTCATTCTTGATATTTTCCCTTTGCGTTTCATGATTCACAAGTTTTTCAAGAGTGACATATCTAAAATCCATCATTTTCTCTTCGTTCAAGACATCTTTTCAATCCATCAATCTCTTCTTTGGAATTATCTTGGGTTATATTTCACCTAAAGCCTTCCCTAAGGATTGTTGCTATCTATGGTGTTTATAAATGATCCAAGTTCTTCATTCATCCTCCCGGAGAAATAAGTTTCTCGTCTTCTTGCTCATATCAATCCAATCTATTGTTTTCCGTTAGTGGCAGAATTTCAACTCATAATTTTGAGATGTCTTCCATAAGCCCACATCAAGCTTATCCTTGCGTTGTTGATAATCCAATAACTCCATTCGAGAATATGTTGTAAGCGTGCTCTCTCAAGATCTTGTTTCCCTCCGTTCATTCCATTCCATTCTTTCTTCTTCCGGAGGCATTATGATGTTGCTCTTTTCTCTCATCATCTCGAATGGTGAGGATCATGTTCTTTTCATGCTTATCCATTTAACCGGCATGTTGTGTCCTCTGCTCAAGTTCTTTTCATCTTATCAAGTCTTGCATCACTTTTCAACCGGAGTGCTGCCCGAATTTGTTCTTTCTTGTTTCTTTTTCCTAACGGAGTGTTTTCAACTTCGTTCATCTCCGTTGTATTCTTTTCTTGAAATGGTTTAACCTCGCAAGGTTCTTTGGTTTCACTCGTTTCTCAAAGAAGCAACTTAGTTTTACCTGTTTTCTTCCTCTTCCGTTTTCCCTCCGGTGCCATCCTAGATCTCGGGACGATATCCTCTCGTAGTGGAGTGTTGTAACGCCCAGAGACCGATGTGCCAGGTGTCTTCCAGTTATTCGCTGTTGTTGCCATGTCATTTGCTTGCATGTTGCATCTTGCCATGTCATCATGTGCATTGCATCATCATGTTTGCAAAACATGCATCCGTCCGGGTCTCCCCGTTTCTCTTTGTTGTCCGTTCTGAGTCCAACCACACTTGCACGCGCCCGCGGCATGTCCGAAATAGTGTTTTATAAGTGGCCGGAAAATGTTCTCGGAATGGGTTGAAAGTTGGCGTGTGGTCTTATTATAGTGTAGATAGACCGTCTGCCAAGTTACATCGCATTTGGAGTTCGTTTGACGCCCAACGATTAACTATAGCGACAATATAGTCGGTCAAATGTCGGACGTTTTCGGTCTCCGGAAACAGTCGCCGGGCCTTTCTCTCTTCTCTTTTCTCAACCTGAGGCCTTTTGCACAGTCCACTACCTACCGCTAGGCCCAACCTAATCTCTCTCGTCAGCCCGTGGCCCTCCTCGCGCGTGCATCCGAAAAGCTGTCCCGGACCCGACCCGGACAATCGTCACCGTTGGGTCCGGATCATCCCCAAACAACTACAAAACATCACCGTTTTCTTTTTTGGACTCCCTAGTTTATTTTTCCCGGCCGTCCGATTTTGATTGGAGGGACGAGATAGACCCTAACCTAATCCTTTTGTCCCGATATATAGTCAAACCCTAATTTCTAGGAGAGTTGTCCCATCCGTTGGTCCTCGCCGCCGCCACTCCACCGAATCCCCCTCGGAATCTACCTTGATCCACCCGCGCCTCCTTCCCCTCCTTGTTTTCTCCACCAAACCAACCAGCCTTCTCTCCCTCGATTCACCAATTCCCGCAGTTCCTCCCCACCGCTTCCAGATCGAACGAGCTCGATCTCCAGCAACAGCGCCCGAGCGCCTCCTCCTTCCTTCTGTGGTCCGGCAACCGAGCTAAAGCTCAGGCGAATCTCCTCCGCCATGCCCTCTTCTTCTCCTCGTCCCCGCGCCTCTGCTTCACCGGGGACCAGGCGCCCTGCAGCCTCCCTCCAGCCCGCGCCCGAAGGACTCCTCCCTCGTGCCGCTCGGGAGTAGGTCGGAGCTCCGCGTCGCCACTTTCGCAGTGCAGATGAGCCCCGCCGCTCCCTCTCTTCGTCTATTCTCGATGCTGTCATCCTCCCTCTGCACCTAACCGTACCTCATCGTTGTGGTGTTCTTTGGCTCTGCAAGAGACCGCCGCCATGGACGCCTGACCTCGCTGTCGTCCATGGAGCTCTGCCTCCCGCCCTCCTGACTAAACCGAGTACTAGCTCCGCCTGAAGCCATGGCCGACGGCCTCCTCAAGTCCGGTCCGATCCGCCCCGCTGCCTTCGTTCGCGGTTCCGGCGAGTCCCAGTCGTATCGTGCCGCCTCCGCTCCTCCCTGTCATTGCCTGGCGCCGCCAAGTACCCCTGCCTCTCCTGCAAGCCCCATGGCGCTGCGTCCTCTGCTTCCATCGAGAGAGAGGACGACCACATAGACCTTTCCCCGATCGAACCCAGCAGGCCGGCCCAGCGCGCCCTGCCGGCCACTCCCTCGCCTCAGATCTGGGCCAAGCCCGCTGGGTGAGCAGCCCTAGCGCCTGCTCCTGTTGGGCCTTTGCACAGTTTCGGCCCGACTCGTGTTTTTTTCCCACGGAGTGATTTATCTTTTTATCCAGGAGTTTATAGATTTGCAGAAAACTCCTCCATCTTCATGCATATAATAACTTAATAACCATGCATCATATGTAAAAACTTCAAATATGGAAAATGCTTAGAATTGCATCTAGATTCATAATATCAAACTTTCATGCATGTTTGAACTATTTAAAATGTTGTTTATCTAATTTTGCTTAAATGCCATGCTAAAATGATTTAATTCATAAGTAAATAACCGTAGCTCCAAATTTATTAAACTTTATATGTAAATGGGGTAGAAAAATGCCTAGTTTAACATGGTGGCTTTACTTTGCATGTTTAACAACTATAAAATATGGTTTAGGGCTGAACAGTACCAAACCTACTATTTGCATATGAGGATTTTCCGGAATCATTGTTTGTTATTTCCGACCTCATTTAAACTTGCCTAGATAGGTAGTTTTCATATGCTTCACCTCTTGCCATGTTAACCAACATTTAATATTGTTGAGTACATAAATGGGAGAGAACTAAATAAGTCACGTGGTGTTTTGTCAATATGCAGCGGAGTTGTATATTGAGCTCCACTTAATTTGTAGTGTTGTTTGTGCACTTTGCCATGCCATGCTTCATTAAACCGGTCATGCATCATATTTGGTTGTGCATCATGTCATGATTATGTGATGGTTGTTTACTATGTTGTTTGCTTCTTTCCGGTGTTGCTTCTTTGGGCTAGTTTCGATAACGTCGCATTGGTGAGGATCCGTTCGACTACATCCATTTGTCTTCTTCATGGACTCGTTCTTCTTCCTTGCGGGATCTCAGGCAAGATGACCATACCCTCGAAATCACTTCTATCTTTCCTTGCTAGTTGCTCGATCTATTGCTATGCCGCGATACCTACCACTTGCTATATCATGCCTCCCATATTGTCATGCCAAGCCTCTAACCCACCTTTCCTACCAAACCGTTGTTTGGCTATGTTACCGCTTTGCTCAGCCCCTCTTATAGCGTTGCTAGTTGCAGGTGAAGATGGAGTTTGTTCCTTGTTGGAACATGGATATTGTTGGGATATCACAATATCTCTTATTTAATTAATGCATCTATATACTTAGTAAAGGGTGGAAGGCTCGGCCTTATGCCTGGTGTTTTGTTCCACTCTTGCCCCCCTAGTTTCCGTCATACCGGTGTTATGTTCCTTGATTTTGTGTTCCTTACACGGTTTGGTTATAATGGGAACCCCTTGACAGTTCGCCTTGAATAAAACTCCTCCAGCAAGGCCCAACCTTGGTTTTAAATTTGCCTAATAACCTATTACCCTTCCCTTTGGTCGGCCAACCCAAGGGTCATCTTTATTTTAAACCCCCCCGGGCCAGTGCTTTGGTCCGAACTAGAGCCCCTTGCAGCGCCACCTCGGGGAAACTTGAGGGTTGGTTTTAGTTGTACGAATTGCTCATCCGGTGTGCCCTGAGAACAAGATATGTGCAGCTCCTATCGGGATTTGTCGGCACATTTGGGCGGCTTTGCTGGTCTTGTTTTACCATTGTCGAAATGTCTTGTAACCGGGATTCGGAGTCTGACCGGGTCTTCCTGGGAGAAGGAATATCCTTCGTTGACCGTGAGAGCTTGTGATGGGCTAAGTTGGGATACCCCTGCAGGGTTTTGTACTTTCAAAAGTCGTGCCCGCGGTTATGGGCAGATGGGAATTTGTTAATGTCTGGTTGTATAGAACTTGACACTTAACTTAATTAAAATGCATCAACCACGTGTGTAGTCGTGATGGTCCCTTTCCGGCGGAGTCTGGGAAGTGAACACGGCTTTGGAGTTATGTTTGAACGTAAGTAGTTTCAGGATCATTTCTTGATCACTTCTAGTTCACGACCGTGCTTTGCTTCTCTTCTCGCTCTCATTTGCGTAAGTTAGCCACCATATATGCTAGTGCTTGCTGCAGCTCCACCTCACTACCTTTTCCTACCCATAAGCTTAAATAGTCTTGATCGCGAGGGTGTGAGATTGCTGAGTCCCCGTGACTCACAGATTACTTCCAAAACCAATTTGCAAGTGCCGATGATACCGTGCAGGTGACGCAACCGAGCTCAAGGAGGAGCTCGATGAAGATCGTGTTCGTGGTGTTGTTTTCTTTTCAGTTGATCAGTAGTGGAGCCCAGTCGGGGCGATCGGGGATCTTTTGCATTAGGGGTTGTCTTTCTTTATTTGGTTCCGTAGACGGACCTTGATTGTATCTGGATGATGTAATACTATATTCATGTATTGTGTGAGGTGGCGATTGTAAGCCAACTCTTTATCCCTTTCTTATTCAGTACATGGGATGTGTAAAGATTACCCCTCTTGTGACATGCCTACTATGCGGTTATGCCTCTAAGTCATGCTCTGACATGTGGGAGATAAAGCCGCATCGTGGGTGTTACAAATTCCACATCAAAAATTCTGTTTTTATCATTTACCTACTCGAGGACAAGCAAGAATTAAGCTTGGGGATGCTTGATACATCTCCAACGTATCTCTAATTTTTTATTGTTCAATGCTATTATATTATCCATCTTGGATGTTTTATATGCATTTATATGCTATTTTATATGATTTTTGAGACTAACCTATTAACCTAGAGCCTAGTGCCAGTTTATGTTTTTCCCTTGTTTTTGAGTTTTATAGAAAAGGAATACCAAATAGAGTCCGACGTGCCAATTTTTGATTATTTTTATGGACCAAAAGAAGCCCCCGGAGTAAAATAGTTGGGCCAGAAGAGTCCCGAGCCATCCACGAGGGTGGAGGGCGCGCCCTACCCCCTGGGCGTGCCCCCTGCCTCATGGATGACTCGGAGACCCCCCTAACATGAGACCGATGCAAAAATTCCTATAAATACAGAAACCCCCAAAAAGAAACCTGGATCGGGAGTTCCGCCGCCGCAACCTCTGTAGCCACCAAAAACCAATCGGGACCCTGTTCCGGCACCCTGTCAGAGAGGGGAATCATCACCGGTGGCCATCTTCATCATCTCGGCGCTCTCCATGATGAGGAGGGAGTATTTCACCCTCGGGGCTGAGGGTATGTACCAGTAGCTATGTGTTTGGTCTCTCTCTCTCTTTCTCTCTCTCTCTCGTGTTCTTGATATGGCACGATCTTGATGTACCGCGAGATTTGCTATTATAGTTGGATCTTATGATGTTTGGTCTCTCGAGGTATGCCACTGCCCTTTAACTTATTTGTTTGAGATTATTGGTTTGTGTGCCTGTCCGAGAACATAACATCACGGCCTTCAAAATGGCATGGTGAGTTAGTAGCCCCCGAGCCCAAAGCTAGTTTCAAGAAACAAGTATTGGGGTGGTGTAATTAGTAGGAGCTTGTCATGCACCCCCCAGGATGCTGCCAAAGGAAGTCGTTATAGACTTCCAATACTTTTGATTGCAGTCTTTGTGTAAAAAATCTTCTTGGCAGGTTTCAACCTCGGCTCTGAAGTCCGTTTCTGAGGAGATTGCGGAGGTGAACCAGAAGCTCGAGAGGTCCCAGGAGGACCTCAACCTGATGAACCAGAGGTTCGAGCAGTCTCAAGGTAAGCGACTCGGACTTGCGTTTGATGTATTATGATGTTTGAGTGCAGAACTAAGCCCGAACTGTTTGAATGACAGTAGCATTGTCCGAGCTGGAGGCGCTCAAGGCCAAGTTGAAAAAGGCTCGGCGGGAGGTGAAGCAGCATAAGGCTGTGGCCACGAAGGCGGAAGAGACTCATGCTGTTGAGAAGGTGTCCGGGGAGAAGGACCGGGCACAGAAGTCTTCACGGATCTCCCATAGAGCGTGGCAGATGCTGCTGCGCACTTTGACCAGCTGGTGGGTCATGAGGTGGAGAAGACATTATGGGGGTAGTTCCCGGGGTCTCCGTCATCACAGCTGCTGAAGCATCGAATGAAGTAGCTAGTGGAGTTATTCTGCATGACAAGACCGATGCTACAAGACATCTGCATCACGTTGTGGCCCGCTGAAGCCCTGCCGACCAGCTTCTTCGGCCTTACGGCTCGTTTGCAAGATGCGATCCCGTGCGTGAACAGCTGGAGGAGGTTCACGTGCTTTTAAGGAGAGCGGAGGGCATATACCTGCGTGAAGATGCACTTCCGAAAGGTTGATGCAGCAACGGTTGCCACGGGTCCCCCTGCAGACAAGCCGCGCACCGCGGAGTAGTTCTTTTCCGAGGTGGAGGAGGGAGCCCGGACTACCGAGGCCATATGTCCAAAGGACACTTTGTATTTCTAGGTGGCACTTCGGGATGCCGATGTTGTGAAATGTACAAAAATTATCGTTTGATGGAATGAGTATGGCTTTAAATTCCTTCAGATGTGTGTACCTTCTAATTTTACCTCATGTGCAATCATTTTAAACTGAAAGTGGCCAGTCGTCGGCTTCTGCCCCAGTGTAGAATATACAAAGGTGTTCCTTGAGGCATTTTTTACACTTGGCCAACATCTCGGTACCCATAGGTGGTCTGTGCTCGTAGGAACCGGGTAATCAGACTATAATGGCTTAATACCTTTCACTTAGTCCTATGAGTTTGACTGGGGGGGCTGCTGACGAGCCCCTGGTATGGGAAGTGGTCGCCATAGCAAGCTGAGATCTAAGCCATGACACACTTCCGCAAAAAGGGAAGCCCTCCATTTAACACTGGTAATCTCTATCATTGATACGTCTCCAACATATCTATAATTTTTTATTGTTCCATGCTATATTATATCCTGTTTTGGACATTATTGGGATTTATTATACACTTCTATATTATTTTTTGGGACTAACCTATTAACCGGAGGCCCATCCCAGAATTGATGTTTTTTGCCCATTTCAGAGTTTCGCAGAAAAAGAATATCAAATGGAGTCCAAACGGAATGAAACCTTCGGGAACGTGACTTTTAGAACGAACATGATCCAGAGGACTTGGACCCTACGTCAAGCAGTCAACCAGGAAGGTACGAGGTAGGGGGCGCGCCTAGCCCCCCCCAGGCGTGCCCTCCACCCTCGTGGGGCCCATGTTGCTCCACCGACGTACTCCTTCCTCCTATATATACCTACGTACCCCCAAACTACTAGATACGGAGCCAAAACCCTACTTCCACCGTCGTAACTTTCTGTATCCACGAGATCCCATCTTGGGGCCTTTTCTGAAGCTCCGCCAGAGGGGGTATCGATCACGGAGGGCTTCTACATCCACACCATAGCCTCTCCGATGAAGTGTGAGTAGTTTACTTCAGACCTACGGGTCCATAGTTATTAGCTAGATGGCTTCTTCTATCTTTTTGGATCTCAATACAAAGTTCTCCCCCTCTCTTGTGGAGATCTATTGGATGTAATCTTCTTTTGCGGTGTGTTTGTTGAGACCGATGAATTGTGGGTTTATGATCAAGTTTATGTATGAACAATATTTGAATCTTCTCTGAATTCTTTTATGTATGATTGGTTATCTTTGCAAGTCTTTTCGAATTATCAGTTTGGTTTGGCCTACTAGATTGATCTTTCTTGCAATGGGAGAAGTGCTTAGCTTTGGGTTCAATCTTGCGGTGTCCTTTCCCAGTGACAGTAGGGGCAGCAAAGCACGTATTGTATTGTTGCCATCGAGGATAACAAGATGGGGTTTATACCATATTGTATGAGTTTATCCCTCTACATCATGTCATTTTGCTTAAAGTGTTACTCTGTTCTCTTGAACTTAATACTCTAGATGCATGCTAGATAGAGGCCGATGTGTGGAGTAATAGTAGTAGATGCAGGCGGGAGTTGGTCTACTTGTCTCGGACGTGATGCCTATATACATGATCATACTTAGATATTCTCATAACTATGCTCAATTCTATCAATTGCTCAACAGTAATTTGTTCACCCACCGTAATACTTATGCTCTAGAGATAAGCCTCTAGTGAAACCTATGGCCCTCGGGTCTATTTTCCATCATATTAATCTTCCAATACTTAGTTATTTTCTTTGCCATTTATTTTACTTGCATCTTTATTTCTCTTTATCATAAAAATACAAAAATATTATCTTATCATATCTATCAGATCTCACTCTCTTAGGTGACCGTGAAGGGATTGACAACCCTTTTTCGCGTTGGTTGCGAGGATTTTATTTGTTTGTGTAGGTGCGAGGGACTCGTGTGTGGCCTCCTACTGGATTGATACCTTGGTTCTCAAAAACTGAGGGAAATACTTACGCTGCTCTGCTGCATCACCCTCTCCTCTTCAAGGGAAAACCAACGCAGTGCTCAAGAGGTAGCAAGAAGGATTTCCGGCGCCGTTGCCGGGGAGTCTATGCAAAAGTCAACATACTAAGTACCCATCACAAACTCTTATCTCCCGCATTACATTATTTGCCATTTGCCTCTCGTTTTCCTCTCCCCCACTTCACCCTTGCCGTTTTATTCGCCCTCTCTCTCTCCATCCTCCCTCTCTTTCTCTATTTGCCTCTTCTTGCCCCTTGCACTTTCCCCCGTTATGTCTGAAATCAGGGAAATTATGGTTGATATGGACAATAATAATATCATGAAAAATTCTGATGCTCCTGCTGAAGAACCCCTATCTTACATACAAAAAAATTCCGAATTGGTAGTGGTAATATTATTGGAAAAGGAGTTATCCAAGATTTCTTTACTTGTGCCGGTGCTATGACTTCTATGGGTACCTCTATCCTTCATAGAACTAGTAGTCTTGCGGATAGTTGAACTTGAAAGACAATTTATGCACTTGCATCCTTGCATACAAAGGATTTTCTTAGAATTTTCTAATATTGAGCATTCTTCTGTTAAGCGTGCCACTACTATCTTTTTGGCTCATGAGTTTAGATTCATAATAAAAGAGGCCAAAGAAATCTTTGCGTATTATAGGGTGGATGCTTGCCGTCCTCCCATAGAGGCTATCCTTTTTGATCAAGAAGAAATAATGCGTTTTCAATCTCTAGACTATGTTGCTTTCAATGAAAATCTTAGAAAAAGGGTTCCTACCAATGTTTTAGTTGATAGAATTTCTAAACTTAATAATGATTTGGCTATTCAAAATAATGAACTAGGATATTCTCTCGAGTATAGGCTCACAAAGTTCTGTCAAAAGAATGCTTATAATGATGAATTGGTTGTGCAATACGATGGGCCAAAGGAGGAACCTATACATCCCAAAGTTGATCTTGGGGACTTTTGTCCCATTAAATTTACCCCTTTTGATTACTTTTGCTTGCCTCAAAGAAAACATGCTGTCGAACGTAGGGAATATGAAATGAGTTTTAATGATCTATCTTATTATTATGGCAATACCTAGATTTATCTTCGCTTTTATGCCTAGCTAAGGGCGTTAAACGATAGCACTTGTTGGGAGGCAGCCCAATTTTATTTTTATTCCTTGCTTTTTGCTCCTGTTTAGTAATAAATAATTTATCTAGCCTCTATTTTGGTTGTGTTTTTTGTGTTTAATTAGTGTTTGTGCCAAGTAGAACCGTTGGGAAGACTTGGGGAAAGTCTTTTTAATCTTGCTGTAAAAAACAGAAACTTTAGCGCTCACGAGAACTGCTGTCATTTTTATTTGAAAAGTTATATTTAGTTAATTATTTTTGAAGATGACTAATAGATAAATTCCTCACGTACAGAAATTTATTTTAGAATATTCAGGGTTCCAGATCTTGCGTTAGCTACAGATTACTACAGACTGTTCTGTTTTTGACAGATTCTGTTTTTCGTATGTTGTTTGCTTATTTTGATGAATGTATGGCTAGTAAAATAGTTTATAAACCATAGAGAAGTTGGAATACAGTAGGTTTAACACCAATATAAATAAAGAATGAGTTCATTACAGTACCTTGAAGAGGTGTTTTGTTTTCTTTCGCTAACGGAGCTCACGAGATTTTCTACTTTAAGTTTTGTGTTGTGAAGTTTTCAAGTTTTGGGTAAAGATTTGATGGATTATGGAACAAGGAGTGGCAAGATCCTAAGCTTAGGGATGCCCATGGCACCCCCAAGATCATCCAAGGACACCTAAAAGCCAAAGCTTGGGGATGCCCCGGAAGGCATCCCCTCTTTCGTCTACTTCTATCGGTAACTTTACTTGGAGCTATATTTTTATTTACCACGTGATATGTGTTTTGCTTGGAGCGTCTTGTATTATTTGAGTTTTTATTTGTTAGTTTTCCACAATCATCATTTCTGCACACACCTTTTTGAGAGAGACACTCATGATTCGGAAATTGTTAGAATACTCTATGTGCTTCACTTATATCTTTTGAGTTATATAGTTTTTGGTCTAGTGCTTCACTTATATCTTTTAGAGCACGTTCGTAAATTTGTTTTATAGAAACCATTGTTCTCTCATGCTTCACTTAGATTATTTTGAGAGTCCTACAAAACAGCATGGTAATTTGCTTTAGTTATGTTAGGCATTCAAGATTAATAATAAAATTTTCTTATGAGTGTGTTGAATACTATGAGAAGTTTGATACTTGATAATTGTTTTGAGATATGGAGATGGTGATATTATAGTCATGCTAGTTGAGTAGTTGTGAATTTGAGAAATACTTGTGTTAAAGTTTGTATATTTTTGCAATAAGTATATGAGTTCTTTATGACTAATGCTGAGTCCATGGATCATACGCACTCTCACCCTTCCACCATTGCTAGCCTCTCTAATACCGCGCACCTTTCGCCGGTATCATACACCCACCATATACCTTCCTCAAAACAGCCACCATACCTACCTATCATGGTATTTCCATAGCCATTCCGATATATATTGCCATGCAACTTACCACCGTTCCGTTTACTATGACACGCTCCATCATGTCATATTGCTTTGCGTGATCATGTAGTTGACATTGTATTCATGGCAAAGCCACCATTCATAATTCTTTCATACATGTCACTCTTGATTCATTGCATATCCCGGTACACCGCTGGAGGCATTCACATAGAGTCATATTTTGTTCTAAGTATTGAGTTGTAATTGTTGAGTTGTAAGTAAATAAAAAAGTGTGATGATCATCATTTTTGGAGCATTGTCCCAAGTGAGGAAAGGATGATGGAGACTATGATTCCCCCACAAGTCGGGATGAGACTCCGGACTAAATATAAAAAGGCCATAAAAAAGAGAGAGAAGTCCCAAATAAAAAAATGAGAGAAAAAGAGAGAAAGGACATTGCTACTATCCTTTTACCAAACTTGTGCTTCAAAGTAGCACCAAGATCGTCATAGAGAGTCTCCTATGTTATCACTTTCATATACTAGTGGGAATTTTTCATTATAGAACTTGGCTTGTATATTCCAATGATGGGCTTCCTTAAAATGCCCTAGGTCTTCGTGAGCAAGCGAGTTGGATGCACAACCACTTAATTATTTTTGTTGAGCTTTCATATACTTATAGCTCCAGTGCATCAGTTGCATGGAAATCCCTACTCACTCACATTGATATCTATTAATGGGCATCTCCATAGCCCGTTGATACGCCTAGTTGATGTGAGACTATCTTCCCCTTTTTGTCTTCTCCACAACCACCGTTCTATTCCACCTATAGTGCTATGTCCATGGCTCACGCTCATGTATTGCGTGAAGATTGAAAAAGTTTGAGAACATTAAAAGTATGAAACAATTGCTTGGCTTATCATCGGGGTTGTGCATGATTTAAATACTTTGTGTGGTGAAGATGGAGCATAGCCAGACTATATGATTTTGTAGGGATAACTTTCTTTGGCCATGTTATTTTGAAGAGACATAATTGCTTAGTTAGTATGCTTGAAGTACTATTATTTTATGCCAATATTGAATTTTGTCTTGAATCTTTCGGATCTGAATATTCATACCACAGTTAAGAATAATTACAATGAAATTATGCCAAGTAGCATTCCACATCAAAAATTCTGTTTTTATCATTTTCCTACTCGAGGACGAGCAGGAGTTAAGCTTGGGGATGCTTGGTACGTCTCCAACCTATCTATAATTTTTAATTGTTCCATGCTATATTATATCCTGTTTTGGACATTATTGGGCTTTATTATACACTTTTATATTATTTTTGGAACTAACCAATTAACCGAAGGCCCAGCCCAGAATTCCTGTTTTTTGCCTATTTCAGAGTTTCGCAGAAAAAGAATATCAAACCGAGTCCAAACGGAATGAAACCTTCGGGAACGTGATTTTTGGTACAAACATGATCAAGAGGACTTGGATCCTACGTCAAGCAGTCAACCAGCAAGGCACGAGGTAGGGGCGCGCCTACCCCCCCCCCCCCCAGGCGTGCCCTCCACCCTCGTGGGGCTCACGTTGCTCCACCAACGTACTCCTTCCTCCTATATATACCTACGTACCCCAAACTACTAGATACGGAGCCAAAACCCTAATTCCACCGCCGTAACTTTCTGTATCCACGAGATCCCATCTCGAGGCCTTTTCCGGAGCTCCGCCGGATGGGCATCGATCACGGAGAGCTTCTACATCAACACCATAGCCTCTTCGATGAAGTGTGAGTAGTTTACTTCAGACCTGCGGGTCCATAGTTATTAGCTAGATGGCTTCTTCTCTCTTTTTGGATCTCAATACAAAGTTCTCCCCCTCTCTTGTGGAGATCTATTCGATGTAATATTCTTTTGCGGTGTGTTTGTCGAGACCGATGAATTGTGGGTTTATGATCATGTTTATCTATGAACAATATTTGAATCTTCTCTGAATTCTTTTATGTATGATTGGTTATCTTTGCAACTCTCTTCAAATTATCAGTTTGGTTTGGCCTACTAGATTGATCTTTCTTGCAATGGGAGAAGTGCTTAGCTTTGGGTTCAATCTTGCGGTGTCCTTTCCCAGTGACAGTAGGGGCAGCAACGCACGTATTGTATTATTGCCATCGAGGATAACAAGATGGGGTTTATATCATATTGCATGAGTTTATCCATCTACACCATGTCATCTTGCTTAAAGCGTTACTCTGTTCTCTTGAACTTAATACTCTAGATGCATGTTGGATAGCGGTCGATGTGTGGAGTAATAGTAGAAGATGCAGGCAGGAGTCGGTCTACTTGTCTCGGACGTGATGCCTATATACATGATCATACCTAGATATTCTCATAACTATGCTCAATTCTATCAATTGCTCAACAGAATGTGTTCACCCACCGTAACACTTATGCTCTCGAGAGAAGCCTCTAGTGAAACCTATGGCCCCGGGTCTATTTTCCATCACATTAATCTTCCAATACTTAGTTATTTCCTTTGCCATTTATTTTACTTGCATCTTTATTTCTCTTTATCATAAAAATACCAAAAATATTATCTTATCATATCTATCAGATCTCACTCTCGTAGGTGAATGTGAAGGGATTGACAACCCCTTTTTCGCGTTGGTTGCGGGGAGTTTATTTTTTGTGTAGGTGCGAGGGACACGTGCGTGGCCTCCTACTAGATTGATACCTTGGTTCTCAAAAACCGAGGGAATACTTACGCTGCTCTGCTGCATCACCCTTTCCTCTTCAAGGGAAAACCAACGCAGTGCTCAAGAGGTAGCAATCATCACTTCACTTAACGCGGTCTACAGATGGCCGACCAGTTTGCGCCTACCTAGATAGTCAGTTTTTAGCTTTCTCCACTAAGGCGCTATACCAATTAACCTAGCAGCACAATCGCAGTGGTTCTCCCATTAAACCCTTAGCCGAATTCATCGATAACGTAAGAGGTACACATAGGAGCCGGGCAACCCAACTATTGACCAAAATCTAGGTTCGAAACGGATGCATATAGAGCAACATCCGAGACACCGAGTACCTTGGACTTGTATTTCAAGGCAGGGGAACAAGGCCCCGTAACATTTGTATCTTAAAGGCATTCTTGTGGCACAAAGGCAATGCTTGTGCAAAAATGCGATAAGGATCTTTAAAGGGCATGATTTCTTTAGTTCACAACTTCAAGATTTTACATGCCCAACTGCAACGAGAGGAACTAAAAGAATACAATGTAATAGAGTAGGTAAAGATGGAAGAAAAAACAGGGCGGATATTGTCATTGGGTTTTAAAAACCTGGGCCGCTTCCTGCCGCACTTCTACGCTTCTGAGCTGTTGACCAGCTGGTCACCGTTGACGATTTGGACTTACGAGGACTGATGCAGTTTCGGTCTTTTATGCGCTCCAAGCGCATTATTGGCCGAGCCCTTTGAAGGAGGTTTTACAGGAGTCTGGTATGGTTTAGGCCACGTTGATGTAGTCATGTTGGCCGGTTCTTTGACAGAAACACGCCAATTTGGGCTTGAAGCCACCTTGCTCTTCGGTCGAGCCGTTTTTGTATATTTCAGCTCCTTGACAGCCTCGAGAATTTTGAGTGCAAAGTTATGCACCCTGGGGACGTAGTGTCCCAACCAGGGAGGGCATGCATGGAGCCCGCATCCCTATTTAGGGTGCGGGGGTACATGGCCGAGGTCGACTTGCATGGCCCATGTGCGCTTTGAAGAGCTGGTAGTGCATTTATTGTTGTGGGTTGCCTCCTCAGACGTGTGTACCTCGGCTGCAAAAGCCATGGTCTGCTCTATGTTCAGAGTGAGCTCTCGATGTTACCATTGAATGTGATAATGCCATTAGGTCCTGGCATTTTGAGCTTGAGATAATGATGAGGACATCAATACCATTGTTACACCCACAGCCCCTACTGCTACATATACGGGACCAATTACTAGAGCTCGCGCACGCCAATTAAATTATCAGGTACTTTCGTTTCTTGGTAATGATTCTAATGTTCATGAGAATATGATGCTGCATAAATTGGATACATTTGTTTTCCTTACAAATGAAGAGCCTAGCTTGGAGAAGGATGAACATTGGAGCAAGAACAAGCATGGAGATGATGCCATGCACAAGGGGAACAAGAACGGAGTTACAAGTGATGATTTCAGGACTTTGAAGCCACCATAATGGGTGCATGAAGCCTTGGACGAAATATACAAGATGCCACTTCATAAATTTCGTCCCGAGGCTATTATAGGTGCTGCGTCACCTTTTTATTGGGCCAGGCCCATGTAATTTCGAAATACATAAGTATAGGCTATTTTTAGAGTCCGTATGTGTGGGGAAACAAGAGATAGGGTTGATTTCGGACCCCTCCACCAAGGGCCACGAAATTCCCCCTCTCTTCCTCCATATATACAGCCCTTAGGGCACCGTTTAGACTTTGGGTTTTGTTTAGATTAAAAGTTCGCCATAGCTGCAACTTCGCGTACTTCGTTTGTGTTCAACGACCAGACAAAGGCGTCACAGAACCCCACCTTGATCAATAAAGCTTTCATCTTATATTCGCAATATCCAGATTGCAATCTTAGTTTCTTGCTTGTTCTTCGTTTGCTCGCAGGAAACAGACCCTCGTGGTCAGGTTGATCGTGCTCCGGCGTGGTCAATAACCTCTCAGAGTTGGTTTAGCGATTGCTAAGGCGCGACGTCCTCGCACGTTCGTAGTCGGATCGTCAAAGTCGACTTCCACCAAAGCGATATCCATCATCTCATCGAAAGACGGGACACCTTTGCCTATATCAAGTGGTATCAGATTTCCAGGTTGCTCGGTGAGATTTTACAGTTTTTCGTAGTTTAGATCGAGTCTGTTCTTCATACCTATAGTCCACGAAAAAGCCAAAAAAAATTAGGGTTAGTTCATCCCATCCGAACCAATCTGAGCCTTGCATAATCTTTTCTGTATTTGCTTTGTTGAATTTGCAGTTGCATCGTTGATAGAGGCAGGGGGTGTCCCGATCTTTCGATGAGATGATAACTATCGATTTGGTGGAGACGACTTTGACGATCCGACTACAAACGTGCACGACGTTGCGCCTTAGCAATCGCTAAACCAATCTCCTGAGGTTACTGACGATGCCGGAAGTACGGTCAGCCTGACCACGAAGGTCTATTCCTGCAAGCAATCGAAGAACGAGCAAGAATATGATAAAGCAATCTGAATATTGCAAATATATATGAGGTATTGATAATGGTGGGGATCCGTAAGCGGTCTTGGTCTGGTCGTTGGACACAAACGAAGTACACGAAGTTGCACTGGCTAACTTTTAACTAAACAAATCCCCAAGGAAAAAGCTACTAGATGGATCTACTTATATAGGAGCAAGGGGTGGCGGCCAAGGAGGTGGAAGGACGTCCCAAGGCAGCCTAAAACTAACCCTAAGTCGTACAAGGCTCATGGGCCCAAGTGGAGGTGATGTAACACCTTTGGACTTGTAGTTTGACTCGGATTCTGCTGCAGCATCAGATTGTTTCGTCCACAACTCAATGCTCCGGACGAATTTGAAAGTGATTCCAATTGGGTTGGAAAGTGCACGGAATCTAGTTTCCAACAAAAGAAGAATCACCCAATTCGGAGTCCGTATGAAAAACTTGTGTGCGTTTTGAGTCAGGTATGTCTGTGCAGTCCGAATCTGAATCCAGAACGTGAGAGACTTGGACTCTATCTTCTCTTGGGCCAAAAGTGACGTGAGAGAACTTTTTGGACAGAAAATAAACATCTCTTTCTTCCTTATCTTCATATGTGGATTGTACAAATGTCTCATACACCTGCAATTAGACAAAACACAAAAGTGTGTGAAGTATTTTTGTTCTGGATAACATAAATAGATTATTGAATAGTTTGCACTAGAAATCACCTGACAAATATGCATATATGCAATATTTTTGGTCATATCCAAGGTAGTCATGTCCTTATCATCCTCCCCTTCTTGAAAATAAAGCCGTCCTCGGCGTTGCTGAATCTGAAATGTGGCTAACAAAAGAGACAAGGTGTACATGTTGTATATGTATATGTCATCCATTTTTACTTCCCTTGATTTTTGCATATATGACACATGAATAGATGAGTAACTTGCATAGTTCATAAAATCTAAAGCCAAAAAATTAGCACAAGAAGTAGAAGGCATGAAAATATTGCAACTCAGTTTGCACATATAAGTGAAGCTCTTATTCATTTCAAAAGATTGACAATGTTCATCATTAAACCATCCCAACATTGGTGAATAAACCTTACTTGCATCAAATTTACATGCTACAACATGCTTAAATAAGCAAACATGCAATAAGTCATTCAACACAGAATCATCACCAAGATTAGAGGTCATATCAAAGTGATTAAACATTGGTTCTTTTGCATCAGTAGTTAATTCAATGGGTGCACTCAAAATTGTTGGTATTTCAGTTGTTTGATCACATGGCAAAGTCAAATTATCAACGTAGTCCTCTAAAATAGGTGGTGTGATCAAAGTAGTGGGTAGCTCATCAGATGGTGCATTCAAATTGACAAGGCATTCATCATTCTCATGTAGAGATGGAAGATCAGTACCTTTGTCATTACCTCTTATGATCAACTCAGATGATGTAGCCACTCCGGGGGCGATGTGTCACATGGTGAAGGTGATGTAGTCCTGACAACAACGGATGTGGTTGTCATAGTATGCCTAGTAGTTGAAGGAACAATCATATCAACTCTTGGAATGTGCACCGTGTGCTTGTTCTCCTCGTGGCCAACACGTCGTTTTATTTCCTGTTCAGCTTTGCAAGCAAGATGAAACAAATGGTCCATAGGATAACACTCTTCATGAATTAGTATCTCTTGAATATCACGGTTTAATCCTTCCCAAAATCTATCCATAAAATCATCTTCACTTTCTTCTAAAGAGGAATGCAACAAGGTAGTTTGTAAATCATCATAATATTTTGTTACAGTTTCACTACCTTGTTTTAAGTGTTGCAACTTCTTAATCATGTCACGAGTATAATAAGCAGGGACGAAAGTATGTCGCATGGCAAGTTTCAAATCATCCCAAGTAGTAGGTATATAATCAGGGTGTAACCGACAATATTCACTCCACCAAACCAAAGCATAACCAGTGAAAGAACCAACCGCAACCTTAACCTTTTTATGTTCATCGAAATTATGGGAAGCAAATATATTTTTTATGTCGAACTCCTATTCAATATATAAAGCAGGTTTAAAACGGCCATTAAATGGTGGTATAGATACATTAACCTGATCATGTGCATTTGGATGTTTGTGCACCTCTCGTGACGGTTGTGGTATTTGCAAAGGTGGTGGCACGTCTCCCGCGATCGACAAAGCCCATGAATTGACTCTGGATCCTGTCATGATTAGTAGAACAAGAAACAAAACCCAAAAATAATGTTCCTATAACTACTAGGATGTGGTGGTAAAACGCTCACAGTAAAGCAAATATCAATGTCTTACAAGTTCTTACCATGCAGCAGGCGGTGATCGGCAACCAGCGGTGTCAAGTAACTCTGAATATTGAGTAAAGCGATTGCCAGGGGAGCGTACGTATACACGGTGTAGAAATATGTGGAGCTGGGTTGGCTATATATGGTAGCAAAAGATTAGCAATAATCAATTCAAAGATGCAATGTTGAATAAACGCTCAACGACGGTACTGTGCTGGTCCTAGGCTAGACCGGACTAGAGACGCGAGCCTAGAACACTAATAAGGTCACGGCGTAGCACAACTAGCATCAATGAAGGATACTAAGTAGCTCTTGACAGCAAGATATAAGTGAAGATCACAACGGCAGTGAAAATAAAGATGAAAAACAACTGCCAAGCAGGATATACAACAACTCTCTCTTCAACTTTCCTCTTGAAAAGTTTGAGACAATTTTTTGATAAATTCTTTCAAAGAATGCTACTAACTCAAGCTTTCCAATGCAAAAAGAATCACTCAATTCCGAGTTGATATGAGGAGTCAAAGAATTCTAAAACTGGCCTGAAAAATTGGAACAAGCTGTGTTCACGAACTTCGGAGGGCAAAAAGACCTATTTAGAAGCCGATTTTGAGGTGTCAAATATTGAACTTGCTTCTGCAACTATTTAGATGCGGCTCGTCGCTATCTTCAATTTGAGTACTCACGGAGCGAAAACGGACTTCGTATGAGGAAGATACACCTGTTTTACTGAACAGTGCGCAAAACAGATTCCAATCCGAATTCAGGTACGAGATTGATTCTAGATAGATCCAATTTTTTTTCTTCTCTCTTTTTTTTCTCACGCTTTTTTTTCTTTTTCTTCTCCCTCTTTTTCTTTTTTTTTTCTTTCCTTTTTTCTCTCTTTTTTTTATCTTCTTTTTCTCCCTCTTTCCAAGACAAACTAGATAAGATGCAGATTCGATCTGGCGAAGATGTGAGTGACCTCAACTATGATTGTGACAATAAACAGTGCGTAGCACGTGGTGGAAATTGGTGGATGGGATGGTGGACAGCGGATGGAATAATGATGCAGCGGCTGCGTGACTAATGTGAACAGAACTCGAAACTCTAAAGGAACTAGACACTAAGACCAGCAACTCGACACGACGATGCAACCGATAATTCAACTATGCAAGCAATGAAAAGAAAATTGCAAAGGCTCAGACTGGCTTGGACCAAGGATGAATAGATCTAACTTTTGTTTTGTGGCTTTTTCTTGGACAATAGGTAAGAAAATGAATCTAATCTAGGAAAAACTGGAAATTCTCACCGAGCAACCTGAAAACTGATACCACTTGATAGAGGCGGGGGGTGTCCCGATCTTTCGATGAGATGATAACTATCGATTTGGTGGAGACGACTTTGACGATCCGACTACAAACGTGCACGACGTTGCGCCTTAGCAATCGCTAAACCAATCTCCTGAGGTTACTGACGATGCCGGAAGCACGGTCAGCCTGACCACGAAGGTCTATTCCTGCAAGCAATCGAAGAACGAGCAAGAATATGATAAAGCAATCTGAATATTGCAAATATATATGAGGTATTGATAATGGTGGGGATCCGTAAGCGGTCTTGGTCTGGTCGTTGGACACAAACGAAGTACACGAAGTTGCAATGGCTAACTTTTAACTAAACAAATCCCCAAGGAAAAAGCTACTAGATGGATCTACTTATATAGGAGCAAGGGGTGGCGGTCAAGGAGGTGGGAGGACGTCCCAAGGCAGCCTAAAACTAACCCTAAGTCGTACAAGGCCAATGGGCCCAAGTGGAGGTGATGTAACACCTTTGGACTTGTAGTTTGACTCGGATTCTGCTGCAGCATCAGATTGTTTCGTCCACAACTCAACGCTCCGGACGAATTTGAAGGTGATTCCAATTGGGTTGGAAAGTGCACGAAATCTAGTTTCCAACAAAAAAAGAATCACCCAATTCGGAGTCCGTATGAAAAACTTGTGTGCGTTTTGAGTCAGGTATGTCTGTGCAGTCCGAATCTGAATCCAGAACGTGAGAGACTTGGACTCTATCTTCTCTTGGGCCAAAAGTGACGTGAGAGAACTTTTTGGACAGAAAATAAACATCTCTTTCTTCCTTATCTTCATATGTGGATTGTACAAATGTCCCATACACCTGCAATTAGACAAAATACAAAAGTGTGTGAAGTATTTTTGTTCTGGATAACATAAATAGATTATTGAATAGTTTGCACTAGAAATCACCTGACAAATATGCATATATGCAATATTTTTGGTCATATCCAAGGTAGTCATGCCCTCATCAAGCGTCTAGTCTTTTAGAGTTTCGAGTTCTGTTCACAGGTTGTCACGTCGCCGCTGCCATATATCACCACCGCATCATCATCGTCGCTGTTGCCATATACCACCACCACATATTCACCGCCAATCCGAATCCATATACGCCACCACATATCCGCCGCCATCACGCCAATCCGAGTTCACCTGCAACATATATCCGCCACCTGTCCGTGTTCCACCAGATTCATCTCCGCCACCAGTCCGAGTTCCACCAGATTCATCTCCGCCACCAGTCCTAGTCCGAGTCCAGTAATTGTTGCATTGTTCTCGATTTCCAGATGAAGCGATACTCCGAGTCGTGACAGAGAAGGACTCCCCAACTTCCGAGCCATCCGCAGAAGAAAAATAGTTCCAACTTCAAAAAAAAACTAAGTCTGGAAAATTCTGGCTAGGCAGTTTTTAGACCATTTGTAGACTTTTTCGAAAAAAAATTGTTGCGGAGCAAAAAAAAGAGGAAAAAAAAGTGCAAAAAAAAGAGAAAAAAAATTCAGAGTGTGCTCCTCCCTTGTTTACGTGCCGCGCTGTGATTTTGTTGGTGTTCTAGGCTCGCGTCTCTAGCACAGTCTAGCCTAGAACCAGCACAGTACCGTCGTTGAGCGTTTATTCAACTTTGCATCTCTGAATTGATTATTGCTGACCCTTTTTGCTACCATATTATAAGCCTTCCCAGCTCCACATACATCTATGTCGTGCGTTTGACTCTCCGTGGTAATCGCTCTATCCAAGCTTTGAGAGTTTTTGACTACAACGGTTGCCGATCACCGCCTGTTGCTGGGTAAGAACTGGTAAGAATTTGAGATTTGCTTGACGGATTTGTGACACCCACCACCACCACTTCTTCGTAGTCTGTAGGATCATATTCTTGTGTGTTTCTATTGCTGCTAACCATGCCAGGATCACAAGCCGACGAGATTGACTGGGAGAATTTATCGAACAAGGAGCTTCATGATAAGTTTCAGCAAATGATGACTGAACAGGTGCAAGATGTGCTGAACAATTTTGAAGAGGCCATGGAGAAGATCACTGGCTTTGAGAAGACGTTCGAAACAAAGCTCGATAACAAGTTTAATGAATTGCTCGCGCGTCTTCCACCACCACCACCCGCTGCAGCTAACGCACCTCTCCAACAACAACAACGTCTGCCTCCACGTCGCGAAGCAGACCTCCGCCGAGCAAGCCGTGTTCCTCTTGCGTTTGGCCAAACTGTTGGTGCTGCTGTTGATACTTCTGTGGCTCCTGCTGCTGATGCGGAGGAGGATGATTATGTGGGAGACTATGAGGATGAGGTTGATCAAAATCAACACTACGTGCAGCCACCTGTACCACCACCAGCAGGTCGACCTCAGGTATATATTCGTAATGGTAGGCCTGCACCACCACCTCAGGTACGCGATGATGTCCATATTCCTAAACTGAAATTGAATATTCCACCATTTGAGGGTAGATATGTTCCTGATATATATCTTACTTGGGAGTTAGAAACTGAACAACGATTTACATGTTTACAATATCCTGAGGAGAGACGAGTTGCTGCTGCTGTTTGTGCTTTCACTAGTTTTGCATGTGTATGGTGGTCCGAACATTGTAGATTATATCCTATTCCAACTACTTGGGCTGCTTTGAAAACTGCTATGCGTACGCGTTGGGTTCCACCATATTATCAACGTGAATTGCTTCAAAAATTGCAGCGTTTAAGACAAGGGAAAAATTCTGTAGAAGAATATTATCAGGAATTACAAACTGGCATGATTAGATGTGGTATTGTTGAGGAGAATGAAGCTATGCTTGCACGTTTTCTGGGTGGATTAAATAGAGAGATTCAGACCATTTTAGACTATAAGGAGTATACTAATATCACTCGTTTATTCCATCTTGCTTGTAAAGCTGAACGTGAAGTGCAGGATCAACAAGCATTGGGGCGAACTAACTTTTCTGCAGGCCGACCTTCATCATGGACACCACGTGCATCTTCTACTTCAACTGCACCAGCACCTCCATCCGGTGCCACCTCCAGCCGTGATTCAAGAAAACAGGCACAACCACCATTATCTGCCAAGAGCGCACCTGCGGGGCCTGCACAGCGTTCTTCTTCTTCCATGGCATCAACAGGGCACACAAGTGATATTATTTGTCGTCGTTGTAAGGGAGGAGGTCATTATGCGAGAGAATGCAAATCTCCGCGTGTGATGATTGCTACCGCGGATGGTGGATATGAGTCCGCTAGTGACTATGATGAGGAGACTTTGGCTCTTATTACACGTGAAGACCATGGTGGAGATGATTCTGATCATGAGACGCAATACATGGCTCCTGAAGACGCTGACAGGTATGAATGTTTAGTTGCTCAACGTGTTTTGAGTGTGCAGGTCACACAAGCTGAGCAAAATCAGAGGCACAATTTGTTCCATACCAAGGGAGTTGTGAAGGAACGTTCTGTGCGCGTCATCATAGACGGAGGGAGCTGCAACAACTTGGCTAGCATGGAGATGGTGGAGAAGCTTTCTCTCACCACAAGACCACATCCCCATCCTTACTACATCCAATGGTTCAACAACAGCGGCAAGGTTAAGGTAACACGTACTGTTCGTGTGCATTTTAGTATCTCTACATATGCTGATTATGTTGATTGTGATGTGGTACCTATGCAAGCATGTTCCTTCTTACTTGGTAGACCATGGCAATTTGATAAAAATTCTGTACACCATGGTAGAAACAATCACTATACTCTTGTTCATAAGGATAAAAATATTACTTTGCTTCCTATGACTCCTGATTCCATTTTGAAAGATGATATTAATAGAGCTAATAAAGCACAACAGGAGAAGAATAAGAGTGAAAATCAGATTGTGGCAAAAGAATTTGAGCAACAAATGAAGCCTAATAATAAACCATCTAGTGTTGCTTCTGAAATTAAATTGAAAAGTGCATGTTTATTTGCCACCAAATCTGATATTGATGAGCTAGATTTCAGCAAATCTGTTTGCTATGCTTTTGTGTGCAAAGAGGCATTATTTTCATTCGAGGACGTGCCTTCCTCTTTGCCTCCTGCTGTCACTAACATTTTGCAGGAGTTCGCTGACGTTTTTCCACAAGACGTGCCACCGGGATTACCGCCTATTCGAGGGATTGAGCATCAGATCGACTTAATTCCCGGTGCTTCACTGCCAAACCGTGCACCATACCGTACCAATCCAGAGGAGACGAAGGAGATTATGCGTCAAGTACAAGAGCTTCTCGACAAAGGTTATATACGCGAATCCCTTAGTCCTTGTGCTGTTCCTATTATTCTAGTGCCGAAAAAGGATGGAACATCACGTATGTGTGTTGATTGTAGAGGCATTAATAATATTACTATTCGTTATCGTCATCCTATTCCTAGGCTAGATGATATGCTTGATGAATTGAGTGGCTCTACAGTATTCTCCAAAGTTGATTTGCGTAGTGGCTACCATCAAATTCGTATGAAATTGGGAGATGAATGGAAAACAGCATTTAAAACTAAGTTTGGATTATATGAGTGGTTAGTCATGCCTTTTGGGTTAACTAATGCACCTAGTACTTTCATGAGATTAATGAACGAAGTTTTACGTGCTTTCATTGGACGATTTGTGGTAGTTTACTTTGATGACATATTGATTTATAGCAGATCTTTGGAGGAACATTTGGAACATTTACGTGCTGTTTTTATTGCTCTACGTGATGCACGTTTGTTTGGTAACCTTGGGAAGTGCACCTTTTGCACCGACCGAGTATCTTTTCTTGGCTATGTTGTTACTCCACAGGGAATTGAAGTTGATAAAGCCAAGATTGAAGCCATTGAGAGTTGGCCGCAGCCCAAAACGGTCACACAAGTGAGGAGTTTTCTTGGCCTCGCTGGATTCTATAGGCGTTTTGTGAGAGATTTCAGCACCATTGCTGCACCTCTCAATGAGCTTACAAAGAAAGATGTGCCTTTTCTTTGGGGTACCGCACAGGAAGAAGCCTTCACGGTATTGAAAGATAAGTTGACACATGCTCCTTTACTCCAACTTCCTGATTTTAATAAGACTTTTGAGCTTGAATGTGATGCTAGTGGAATTGGATTAGGGGGTGTGTTATTACAAGATGGCAAACCTGTTGCATACTTTTCTGAAAAATTGAGTGGGCCTAGTCTGAATTATTCTACTTATGATAAAGAATTATATGCTCTTGTTCGGACTTTAGAAACATGGCAACATTATTTATGGCCCAAAGAATTTGTTATACATTCTGATCATGAATCATTGAAACATATTAAAAGTCAAGCTAAACTGAATCGTAGACATGCTAAATGGGTTGAATTCATTGAGACTTTCCCTTATGTCATTAAACACAAGAAGGGAAAAGAAAATGTTATTGCTGATGCTTTGTCTCGTCGCTATACTATGCTTTCACAACTTGACTTCAAAATATTTGGTTTGGAGACCATCAAAGATCAATATGTGCATGATGCTGATTTTAAAGATGTAATGCATAATTGTAAAGAAGGAAGAATGTGGAACAAGTTTGTTGTTAACGATGGATTTGTGTTTCGTGCTAACAAGCTATGCATTCCAGCTAGCTCCGTTCGTCTTTTGTTGTTGCAGGAGGCGCATGGAGGAGGATTAATGGGACACTTTGGCGTGAAGAAGACGGAGGACGTACTTGCTACACATTTCTTTTGGCCAAAGATGAGACGGGATGTTGAGCGTTTTATTGCTCGCTGCACTACATGTCAAAAAGCTAAGTCACGCCTCAATCCTCATGGTTTATATATGCCTTTGCCTGTACCTAGTGTTCCTTGGGAGGATATATCTATGGACTTTGTTTTAGGTTTACCTCGAACAAAGAAGGGGAGGGATAGCATATTTGTTGTCGTGGATAGATTCTCCAAAATGGCACACTTTATACCATGTCATAAAAGCGATGATGCTATTAATGTTGCTGATTTGTTCTTTCGTGAAATTATTCGCTTGCATGGTGTGCCAAATACTATTGTTTCAGATCGTGATACTAAATTTCTTAGCCACTTTTGGAGATGTTTATGGGCTAAGTTGGGGACTAAACTGCTTTTTAGTACTACTTGTCACCCCCAAACTGATGGACAAACTGAAGTAGTCAATAGAACGTTGTCTACTATGCTTAGGGCTGTTTTGAAGAATAATAAGAAAATGTGGGAGGAATGCTTGCCTCATATTGAATTTGCTTATAATCGTTCATTGCATTCTACTACTAAGATGTGCCCTTTTGAAGTTGTGTATGGTTTCCTACCTCGTGCACCTATTGATTTGTTGCCTCTTCCATCTTCGGAGAAGGTTAATTTTGATGCTAAACAACGTGCTGAATTGATTTTAAAAATGCATGAGTTAACTAAGGAAAACATTGAGCGCATGAATGCTAAATATAAACTTGCTGGAGATAAGGGTAGAAAACATGTTGTGTTTGCACCTGGAGATCTTGTTTGGTTACATTTGCGTAAGGATAGATTTCCTGATTTGCGCAAATCAAAGTTAATGCCACGTGCTGATGGTCCCTTTAAGGTGTTAGAGAAAATAAATAATAATGCATATAAACTTGAGCTGCCTGCAAATTTTGGGGTTAGTCCCACTTTTAACATTGCAGATTTGAAGCCTTATTTGGGTGAGGAAGATGAACTTCCGTCGAGGACGACTTCATTTCAAGAAGGGGAGGATGATGAGGACATCAATACAATTGTTACACCCACAGCCCCTGCTGCTATACATACTGGACCAATTACTAGAGCTCGTGCACGCCAACTAAATTACCAGGTACTTTCGTTTCTTGGTAATGATTCTAATGTTCATGAGAATATGATGCTGCCTAAATTGGATACATTTGTTTTGCTTACAAATGAAGGGCCTAGCTTGGAGAAGGATGAACATTGGAGCAAGAACAAGCATGGAGATGATGGCATGCGCAAGGGAAACAAGAACGGAGTTACAAGTGATGATTTCAGGACTTTGAAGCCACCATAATGGGTGCATGAAGCCTTGGACGAAATATACAAGACGCCACTTCATAAATTTCGTCCCGAGGCTATTTTAGGTGCTGCGTCACCTTATTATTGGGCCAGGCCCATGTAATTTCGAAATACATAAGTATAGGCTATTTTTACAGTCCGTATGTGTGGGGAAACAAGAGATAGGGTTGATTTCGGACCCCTCCACCAAGGGCCACGAAATTCCCCCCCTCTTCCTCCATATATACAGCCCTTAGGGCATCGTTTAGACTTTGGGTTTTGTTTAGATTAAAAGTTCGCCATAGCTGCAACTTCGCGTACTTCGTTTGTGATCAACGACCAGACAAAGGCGTCACAGAACCCCACCTTGATCAATAAAGCTTTCATCTTATATTCGCAATATCCAGATTGCAATCTTAGTTTCTTGCTTGTTCTTCGTTTGCTCGCAGGAAACAGACCTTCGTGGTCAGGTTGATCGTGCTCCGGCGTGGTCAATAACCTCTCGGAGTTGGTTTAGCGATTGCTAAGGCGCGACGACCTCGCACGTTCGTAGTCGGATCGTCAAAGTCGACTTCCACCAAAGCGAAATCCACCATCTCATCGAAAGACGCGACACCTTTGCCTCTATCAGGATATATCTATGGACTTTGTTTTAGGTTTACCTCGAACAAAGAAGGGGAGTGATAGCATATTTGTTGTCGTGGATAGATTCTCGAAAATGGCACACTTTATACCATGTCATAAAAGCGATGATGCTGTTAATGTTGCTGATTTGTTCTTTCGTGAAATTATTCGCTTGCATGGTGTGCCAAATACTATTGTTTCAGATCGTGATACTAAATTTCTTAGCCACTTTTGGAGATGTTTATGGGCTAAGTTGGGGACTAAACTGCTTTTTAGTACTACTTGTCACCCCCAAACTGATGGACAAACTGAAGTAGTCAATAGAACATTGTCTACTATGCTTAGGGCTGTTTTGAAGAATAATAAGAAAATGTGGGAGGAATGCTTGCCTCATATTGAATTTGCTTATAATCGTTCATTGCATTCTACTACTAAGATGTGCCCTTTTGAAGTTGTGTATGGTTTCCTACCTCGTGCACCTATTGATTTGTTGCCTCTTCCATCTTCGGAGAAGGTTAATTTTGATGCTAAACAACGTGCTAAATTGATTTTAAAAATGCATGAGTTAACTAAGGAAAACATTGAGCGTATGAATGCTAAATATAAACTTGCTGGAGATAAGGGTAGAAAACATGTTGTGTTTGCACCTAGAGATCTTGTTTGGTTACATTTGCGTAAGGATAGATTTCCTGATTTGTGCAAATCAAAGCTAATGCCACGTGCTGATGGTCCCTTTAAGGTGTTAGAGAAAATAAATGATAATGCATATAAACTTGAGCTGCCTGCAGATTTTGGGGTTAGTCCCACTTTTAACATTGCAGATTTGAAGCCTTATTTGGGTGAGGAAGATGAGTTTCCGTCGAGGACGACTTCATTTCAAGAAGGGGAGGATGATGAGGACATCAATACCATTGTTACACCCACAACCCCTACTGCTACATATACGGGACCAATTACTAGAGCTCGCGCACGCCAATTAAATTATCAGGTACTTTCATTTTTTGGTAATGATTCTAATGTTCATGAGAATATGATGCTGCCTAAATTGGATACATTTGTTTTGCTTACAAATGAAGGGCCTAGCTTGGAGAAGGATGAACATTGGAGCAAGAACAAGCATGGAGATGATGCCATGCGGAAGGGGAACAAGAACGGAGTTACAAGTGATGATTTCAGGACTTTGAAGCCACGATAATGGGTGCATGAAGCCTTGGACGAAATATACAAGATGCCACTTCATAAATTTCGTCCCGAGGCTATTATAGGTGCTGCGTCACCTTTTTATTGGGCCAGGCCCATGTAATTTCGAAATACATAAGTATAGGCTATTTTTAGAGTCCGTATGTGTGGGGAAACAAGAGATAGGGTTGATTTCGGACCCCTCCACCAAGGGCCACGAAATTCCCCCTCTCTTCCTCCATATATACAGCCCTTAGGGCACCGTTTAGACTTTGGGTTTTGTTTAGATTAAAAGTTCGCCATAGCTGCAACTTCGCGTACTTCGTTTGTGTTCAACGACCAGACAAAGGCGTCACAGAACCCCACCTTGATCAATAAAGCATTCATCTTATATTCGCAATATCCAGATTGCAATCTTAGTTTCTTGCTTGTTCTTCGTTTGCTTGCAGGAAACAGACCCTCGTGGTCAGGTTGATCGTGCTCCGGCGTGGTCATTAACCTCTCGGAGTTGGTTTAGCGATTGCTAAGGCGCGACGTCCTCGCACGTTCGTAGTCGGATCGTCAAAGTCGACTTCCACCAAAGCGATATCCATCATCTCATCGAAAGACGGGACACCTTTGCCTATATCAGATAAGCGTAATGCGGGACTGCATTGAAGCGTGCGAAAGTTGTGTGCCCTAAGAGCGCATGATATCCCCTTTGGAACGGGACGATGTTGAAGATTAACTCCTCTCTTATGAAGTTTTTGGGTGAGCCGAAGACTACCTCCAGTGTGACCGTTCCTGTACAGCTAGCTTCATCGCCTGGGATGACACCTTTAAAGGTGGTGGTGCTCAGCTTGATCCGAGATGAGTAGATGCCCATCTTCCTAACCATGTCCTCGTAAATTAGGTTGAGGCTGCTTCCTCCATCCATAGGGACTCGTGTCAGATGATAACCATCGACAATTGGGTCCATGACAAGTGCTGCTGATCCACCATGCCTGATGCTGGTCAGATGATCATGCTTGTCGAATGTGATCAGGTAAGCTGACCATGGGTTAAACTGCGGGGCGACTTGCTCCAACGCGTAGACATCCTAAAGTACATGCTTCCCTCCCTTTCAGGGATGTGAGTAAAATAAATCATATTGACCTCTGTTGCCTCATTAAAAAACTTCTTTTGGCCTCCATTATTGGGTCATTGAGGTTCATCCTCGTCTTTGCTGTGATTTTGGGTTTTACTTGGGCCCTCCATCGCCACCTTGCCAGCCTATTTAAAGACCCAACAATTCCTATTAGTATGGGTAGCTGGTTTCTCTTGGGTGTCGTGGATTTGGCACGGTCAATCCAGGATCCTGTCAAGCTGGCTAGGTCCGTATTTGTTCCCTTTAAAGGGCTTCCTTTTCTGTCCGATCTAGGTCCGGTGAACCCTGCATTGATAGTTGCATCCTCTGTGTTGCTCCCGCCATTTTTATGACTGCTTGTTCTTATTGTCTTAGGCTTTCCATTAGCGTCGCCTATTTTCGAGGTGCCCACTTTGCTGTTATGGGTACTTCGGGAAAGCCAGTTGTCTTCTCCCATGCAAAAGCGGTTCATGAGTGAAGTGAGAGCTGCCATGGTCCTCGGATTGTCTTGGCCGAGCTGGCAGGCAGGCCACTCATCTCGAATGTTATTTTTAAATGCACAATGACTTTAGTGTCAGAGCAGTCAATGATCTGGTTCTTTTTAGTTTTTAGTGAGGAACCTGTTCCAGAATTTCTGAGCGTATTCGCCTGGCTGCTGGGTGATAGGACTGAGGTCATAAGCGTTCGGAGGCTGGACATAAGTGCCCTAGAAGTTTTCCCGAAAAGCGTCTTCAAGGGCCTCCTAGCTACCAATGGAATGAGGCAGGCTGTTAAGCCAATGCCTAGCCGGCCCCTTTAGCTTGAGCGGAAAGTATTTAATGGCGTGGAGATCGTCTCCATTAGCCATTTGTATGTGGAGAAGAAAATCTACAATCCACACTGTAGGGTCTGTAGTTCCATCATTGGACCCTATGTTGATGGGCTTAAACTCCTCTGCAAACTAGTGTTTCATGACCCTATCTTTGAAATAGATGGGGGTGAGATGGACTATGGAATTGGGTGGTGTCCCATCTGAGGTTGGGTGAGCGTTATCTGTAGGATTGATCTCGCGCGCGGTTGTTCCTGTCCATCCAGGCGTCGTAGCCGTCCGGCCCGGCGGGTGGGCGTCCTCTTGATCCATAGATGGACCGAAGAGGTACCCTGTTTACCTGAATATGATGTCGAACGTCATGAGGTTCTAGGTAGTCCACGGGGTCCTTGCCGTAGTGGCGTCGAGGTGGCCGAGTGTTGAGGTTTTCCCATACTGGCATGTCCCGTCCTCTAGGGGTCGGTCAGGCTCGTCAGTGGTGTACTCCTTGTCAAACTCTGGCAGTCGACGCCTGCGTGGGTACGATTTTGGCGCACTACAGTGCCGGTCTTCTAGGTCTTGCTCGGCAGAGAGCACTTTGACTCACTTTTTGTTTAATGTGTCGGTGTTAGCTTGCAACTACTACTACTTTCATTTCATGCTCCGAGCCATGGCACTAAGGCACCGCCAAAAGCGCTCTTGCTCAAAGGGGTATTCGGGAATGACATAGTCCTCGGTTCTGAGGCTCTTGTCTTCCTCCGATTATGGCATATAGTTGTCGTTAGCCCCTTCAAAGAGGTCATCAGGGTTCGAGTCCTCGAGATTTCCACCGGGTGTGTCATTTCACACTAGGGAAGCTTGAGGGTCCTCCTCAGGTCGTCGGCGCCACTGACTGCTGCTATGTTGTTATCGGTGATAGCGTTGTTACCGTTGGGTTCCGCATTGTTGGCCCTTTTGCGTCTATGCCAACATCTTGGAGGGGAATTGTGGGTGTGTGATGCCCCAAGACCGGAGCTTCAGATGCCTTCCAGGGTTTCTGAGTTTTGTCATGTGATTTGTTTTGCTTGTTTCTTTCCTCTTTGCATCTTTTGCATTGCATCATGTCATCATACCATCTTTTTCTCATAGCTAACTAAAACTCTCTTAAATAAACCGTATGGATCTTCGGTCCATTTAAACCGAGGGAATTCACATGGTGATTCTCTTTATAACATATCCTCCCGATATTAGGGAGCTATGATAAATATTCCATTCTTATGGAATCACCTAAAACACACTTGCAAATATTTCCCCATGCCTTTGTTATCTCGCTTCTTGACCTCGAACTTTGTTCGTAAAATCCTTTCGGCATGTTCCCGTGCTCCACCAAATTTCCCAACATTTTTGGACTTTTCAAAACCTTGAACTTACTCAAACCATTTGAATTAAATTCAAATGGATGTGAATCCAGCTCTTTCAATCATGCCACTTTTATTTTCGGGATTGAGCTCATTTTTTTTGCGTGTCCGGGAGATAATCCCCATGCTCTAATTCTTGTCCACTCATTCTTTCTCTCTCTTTTCTTTATTTTGCTTTATCTGTTTTTGGAAGAGTCTAAAGGAGGGAGGGTGAAAGAGAGCAGCCCATCCAAGAAATCAGGCCGGCCCGTTTGTTCCCGGAGGCCCAGCCGCAACCCCTGTCCTTAACCCTAGCATCTCCCCTCGACCCCTCCTCCTCGTGCCCTTCCATCCAGCGCCGCCAGGAGCCTCGCTCCCCTTCTTTCCCTGCGCCCGATCCCCCATCTCCCTTCTCTGCCTCCTTCCTCCTCCACCGCGCCAAGCATCACCTTCTCCTTCCCGAGACCGCCGATGGCGCCCCAGCAGGCTGCTGCCGTCCGTCTCCTCCGCCTGGTGCCTGCGCAGCCGCACGTCCAGAGGCCGCCAGCCGCTCCTCCCTCGATCTAGCTGGAATCAAGCGCCACTGAGCAGCTCCCTCTCCTCGAGCACCTGCGCTGGTAGCCGTCGCCCTCCGTGCCCAGCTACAGTTGCTCTTTCCACGCATCGCCAGACCTCCCCAACCACCAGCGCCTGACTCTGCTGCCGTCAGAACTCCGGAACTCGACGCCACGGACCTCCCTGTCGCCGGCCAAGGCCTGCAGCCGTCGTACTTCTCTGTTGCGCCGGGTCCCGGACCTCCGCTGCGAGCCTCATCGCCCCTGCGTCGTGTGAGTCGCCGATTCCTTGCCTCCCCTATGACCAAACCAGACTGCCACTGTGTCCTCTGCAGCGATCACTTGCCTCCTCTGCATCCTCTGCGTCACGTGACCGTGGCCACCCTCAAACCCTGGATCGGTCAAGACTTGTACAGGAAACAAGACGATGGAAGACCACTGTGGACGTGTGCCTAGAGCCACTCGGATTCGTCAAGATCGCCAAGACCTACGAGAATGTCTTCATGGAACGACGAGTACCACGACGATCGTTGTTCGCCAAGCACACCTTTGGATACGCCAAAACTCGGACCATCAAGTACCACGACGTCCGTTGATCGCCAAGTACCCCTTCGGATACGCAAGTCCCTCGAAGGTCCACCGATGCCTAATATGACTACAGGACCGGAACGAAGTACCACAATGACCATTGACATGTACCACTGCACCGCACCGAAACGCCAAGACCGTCTCGGATATTGCCAAGTACCACTTCGGTTCTGGAACGCGACGAGTACCACGACTATCCTCGAGGACATTGGTTCCATCAAGTTCGACTACAACATGTGTACAACTACCGCCGCCATGATTTTGGACAAGATTTCGTGTGCCTCTACTTCCACTACCGTCCTGATGATCAAAGATGAATGATAGCACTACTACTTCCACTACGACTGTCGCAAGAACGGGACCGGCAAGTCCGAAGACCCCAAGTACCACGACATCGATGACATGAACATCTATGAAAACGTTGCACGACTACTACCGTTGCCGAAGGCCGTCGAGTGAACGTCTACCCACATCGTGTATTTGACCAAGTTCGATGACAACCTCCGTAGAACTCGGATTCGCCAAGTTCCACTACCGTCGCCCCCGGGAACCTTCGATTCGTCAAGTACCTCTCCGAAAACAAATGTGAACCACTACTTCCCTCGACGACTCGTGAACGACTACTTCCTCTACTTCCCTCGACGAACTCGAACCGTCCCGTTTGCATGCTTTAAAGGTATACCGCCGAGAACGACCGCCCGTGGACGAATGCATGTGTGGTGTATGAGATGCCCGTGTTTGCTTCGTGTCAGAGTTGTTCGTTGCACGAAGCCCCTCTTTTGCCTTGCCACCGTCATGTGGGACAACCGGTATCCGGGAGCACCCTACCATCCTTGCATGACATGCTCCTGTCACTTTTCCTTTTGCACCGGTATCCCCATGAGCTACCGGATCATCGGAGTGTTGTCGTGGCATCATTTCTGTTTCGCCGCCGTGGCACCAGTCCCATTATCGTTGCCGTGCACCCCTTTTGTTTCCGCCACGATGACAAATGCTTCTTAATATGCTCTTATCAACTTATTCATAATTATTGCATAAAACTTGCATGTCATCCGCATCATGATAACAACTTCAAGAATGTTTAAAATTGTTGTTGCATCAAATTACTAATGCATGTGGGGATTTACCGGATTCGTCGTTTGTCATATCCGGCCCCATTTAAATTGCTTAGATTGTGTAGTTTACTCATGTTTCACCTCTTGCCATGTTAACCAACATTTAATATTGTTGAGTACCTAACCAAGAGTGAACTAAATAATTGATGTGGTGTTCCGTCAATATGCAACGGAGTTGCATATTGAGCTCCACTTAACTTGTAGTTTTGTTTGTGCCCTTTGCCATGCCATGCATATTTGAACCGGACATGCATCATACTTGTTTGCGCATCATGCCATGTTATGCTTGGTTGTTTACTATGTTGTTTGCTTCTTTCCGGTGTTGCTTCTTCGGGTTAGTTCTGATAACGCCGCGTTTGTGAGGATCCGTTCGACAACGTCCGTTTGTTCTTCTTCATGGACTCATTCTTCTTCCTTGCGGGATCTCAGGCAAGATGATCATACCCTCGAAATCACTTCTATCTTTGCTTGCTAGATGCTCGCTCTTTTGCTATGCCTATGCTATGATACCTACCACTTGCTTATCATGCCTCCCATATTGTTGAACCAAGCCTCTAACCCACCTTGTCCTAGCAAACCGTTGTTTGGCTATGTTACCGCTTTGCTCAGCCCTCTTATAGCGTTGTTAGTTGCAGGTGAAGATTGACATTTGTTCCTTGTTGGAACATGGATATGTTGTTCCTTGTTGGAACATGTCTTTTGGGTTGGGATATCACAATATCTCTTATTTAATTAATGCATCTATATACTTGGTAAAGGGTGGAAGGCTCGGCCTTATGCCTGGTGTTTTGTTCCACCCTTGCCGCCCTAGTTTCCGTCATATCGGTGTTATGTTCCAGGATTTTGCGTTCCTTACGCGGTTGGGTAATAATGGGAACCCCTTGACAGTTCGCCTTGAATAAAACTCTTCCAGCAATGCCCAACATTGGTTTTACCATTCGCCACCTAGCCTTTTCTTTTCCCTTGGGGGTCGCGCGCCCAAGGGTCATCATTATTTTACCCCCCCGGGCCAGTGCTCCTCTAAGTGTTTGATGAGGACATCAATACAATTGTTACACCCACAGCCCCTACTGCTATACATACTGGACCAATTACTAGAGCTCGTGCACGCCTACTAAATTACCAGGTACTTTCGTTTCTTGGTAATGATTCTAATGTTCATGAGAATATGATGCTACCTAAATTGGATACATTTGTTTTGCTTACAAATGAAGGGCCTAGCTTGGAGAAGGATGAACATTGGAGCAAGAACAAGCATGGAGATGATGGCATGCGCAAGGGGAACAAGAACGGAGTTACAAGTGATGATTTCAGGACTTTGAAGCCACCATAATGGGTGCATGAAGCCTTGGACGAAATATACAAGATGCCACTTCATAAATTTCGTCCCGAGGCTATTTTAGGTGCTGCGTCACCTTATTATTGGGCCAGGCCCATGTAATTTCGAAATACATAAGTATAGGCTATTTTTAGAGTACGTATGTGTGGGGAAACAAGAGATAGGGTTGACTTCGGACCCCTCCACCAAGGGCCACGAAATTCCCCCCCTCTTCCTCCATATATACAGCCCTTAGGGCATCGTTTAGACTTCGGGTTTTGTTTAGATTAAAAGTTCGCCATAGCTGCAACTTCGCGTACTTCGTTTGTGATTCAACGGCCAGACAAAGGCGTCACAGAACCCCACCTTGATCAATAAAGCTTTCATCTTATATTCGCAATATCCAGATTGCAATCTCAGTTTCTTGCTTGTTCTTCGTTTGCTCGCAGGAAACAGACCCTCGTGGTCAGGTTGATCGTGCTCCGGCGTGGTCAATAACCTCTCGGAGTTGGTTTAGCGATTGCTAAGGCGCGACGTCCTCGCACGTTCGTAGTCGGATCGTCAAAGTCGACTGCCACCAAAGCGATATCCATCATCTCATCGAAAGACGGGACACCTTTGCCTCTATCAAGTGGTATCAGATTTCCAGGTTGCTCGGTGAGATTTTACAGTTTTTCGTAGTTTAGATCGAGTCTGTTCTTCATACCTACAGTCCACGAAAAAGCCAAAAAAAATTGGGGTTAGTTCATCATATCCGAACCAATCTGAGCCTTTGCATAATCTTTTTAGGGTTTTGCTTTGTTGAATTTGCGGTTGCATCGTCGTGTCTAGTTGCTGGTCTTAGCGTTAGTCTTTTAGAGTTTCGAGTTCTGGTCATAAGTTGTCACGCCGCCACCGCACCATCATCATCGCCCCTGTCACCTACCACCACCGCTCCGAATCCGTATCCATATACCACCACCGATCCATATCCATATATTACCACCGCTGCCATATACCACCACCGCTGCCATATACCACCACCATATATCCACCACCAATCCGAGTTCCTTGCATATTAGGTGTGTTTTTGAGATCCATCTAGATTCCGATTCGTGTTTCCTTGCCGGAGTAGGTTTCGAAAAAAAAAGAGTCCGGAAACCACCCTCCGTTTAGGCCCAAAAATTTTCGAAAACGCATTTTTCGAAAAAAAATTCTGGCTATCCTATTTTTAGGTGTTTCTGAGTGTTTTGAGACAGGTGCCATTATAGGAAGTTTTTTTTGATCCGTTTCCAGTTTCTGGGTCCGGGCAGTCGAAAAAACGAAAAAAAAATTGGTCGAAAAAATTTCGTGCCCATCCTGTCAGTTTGACCTAGGAAGAGTTTTGAGACACTCGCCATTATAGTGATTTTTCGCAAAAAAAAAGCAGCGCAAAAAGAAAAGAGCGCAAAAAAAAAGAGCGAAAAAAAATTCCAGAGTGTGCTTTTTCCTTGTTTACGTGCAGCGCCGTGATTTTGTTAGTGTTCTAGGCTCGCGTCTCTAGCACGGTCTAGCCTAGGACCAGCACAGTACCGTCATTGAGCGTTTATTCAACTTTGCATCTCTGAATTGATTATTGCTGACCCTTTTTGCTACCATATTATAAGCCTTCCCAGCTCCACATACATCTACGTCGTGCGTTTGACTCTCCCTGGTAATCGCTCTATCCAAGCTTTTAGAGTTTTGACTACAACGGTTGCCGATCACCGCCTGCTGCTGGGTAATAACTGATAAGAATTTGAGTTTTGCTTGACGGGTTTGTGATACACCACCACCAGTTCTTAGTAGTCTGTAGGATCATATTCTTGTGTGTTTCTATTTGCTGCTAACCATGGTAGGATCACAAGCCGATGAGACTGATTGGGAGAACCTGACGAACAAACAGCTACATGATAAATTTCAGCAAATGATGAGTGGACAGGTGCAAGATGTGCTAAACAGATTTGACGAGGCCATGGAGAAGATAGATGGCATGGAGAAGACGTTCAAAACAAAGCTTGATAGCAAGTTTAATGAATTGCTCGCGCGTTTACCACCACCACCGCCGGCTGCACCTATCGCACCTCTGCAACACCAACAACAACGCATCCTTCCGAATCAGTATGGACGAGCGAAGCGTGTTCCTATTGAGGATGGCCAAACTTCTGGTGCTGCTGTTCCTGTTATTGATGCTTCTTTGGCTCCTGCTACTGCTGCTGCTGGTACCCAGGAGGATGATGAGTATGCGGGCGATTATGAGGATGAGGTTGATCAAAATCAGAACTACGTGCACCCACCAGCACCACCACCAGCAGGTCGACCTCAGGTATATATTCGTAATGGTAGGCCTGCACCACCACCTCAGGTACGAGATGATGTGCATATTCCTAAACTGAAATTGAATATTCCACCATTTGAGGGTAGATATGTTCCTGATATATATCTTACTTGGGAGTTAGAAACTGAACAATGTTTTGCATGTTTACAATATCCCGAGGAGAGACGGGTTGCTGCTGCTGTTTGTGCTTTCACTAGTTTTGCATGTGTATGGTGATGAGGACATCAATACAATTGTTACACCCACAGCCCCTACTGCTATACATACTGGACCAATTACTAGAGCTCGTGCACGCCAACTAAATTACCAGGTACTTTCGTTTCTTGGTAATGATTCTAATGTTCATGAGAATATGATGTTGCCTAAATTGGATACATTTGTTTTGCTTACAAATGAAGGGCCTAGCTTGGAGAAGGATGAACATTGGAGCAAGAACAAGCATGGAGATGATGGCATGCGCAAGGGGAACAAGAACGGAGTTACAAGTGATGATTTCAGGACTTTGAAGCCACCATAATGGGTGCATGAAGCCTTGGACGAAATATACAAGATGCCACTTCATAAATTTCATCCCGAGGCTATTTTAGGTGCTGCGTCACCTTATTATTGGGCCAGGCCCATGTAATTTCGAAATACATAAGTATAGGCTATTTTTAGAGTCCGTATGTGTGGGGAAACAAGAGATAGGGTTGATTTCGGACCCCTCCACCAAGGGCCACGAAATTCCCCCCTCTTCCTCCATATATACAGCCCTTAGGGCATCGTTTAGATTTTGGGTTTTGTTTAGATTAAAAGTTCGCCATAGCTGCAACTTCGCGTACTTCATTTGTGTTCAACGACCAGACAAAGGTGTCACAGAACCCCACCTTGATCAATAAAGCTTTCATCTTATATTCACAATATCCAGATTGCAATCTCAGTTTCTTGCTTGTTCTTCATTTGCTCGCAGGAAACAGACCCTCGTGGTCAGGTTGATCGTGCTCCGGCGTGGTCGATAACCTCTCGGAGTTGGTTTAGCGATTGCTAAGGCGCGACGTCCTCGCACGTTCGTAGTCGGATCGTCAAAGTCGACTTCCACCAAAGCGATATCCATCATCTCATCGAAAGACGGGACACCCCGCCTCTATCAAGTGGTATCAGATTTCCAGGTTGCTCGGTGAGATTTTACAGTTTTTCGTAGTTTAGATCGAGCCTGTTCTTCATACCTATAGTCCACGAAAAAGCCACAAAAAAAATTAGGGTTAGTTCATCATATCCGAACCAATCTGAGCCTTTGCATAATCTTTTTAGGGTTTTGCTTTGTTGAATTTGCGGTTGCATCGTCGTGTCTAGTTGCTGGTCTTAGAGTCTAGTCTTTTAGAGTTTCGAGTTCTGGTCATAAGTTGTCACGCCGCCGCCGCACCATCATCATCACCCCTGCCATCTACCACCACCGCTTATCCGCCACCGCTTCGAATCCGTATCCATATACCACCACAGCTGTCATATACTACCACCGTTGCCATCTACCACCATATATCCACCACCAATCCGAGTTCTTGTCATATTAGGTTTGTTTTTGAGATCCATCTAGATTCCGATTCGTGTTTCCTTGCCGGAGTAGGTTTCGGGAAAAAAAGAGTCCGGAAACCACGCTCCGTTTAGGCCCAAAATTTTTCGAAAACGCATTTTTCGAAAAAATTTCTGGCTATCCTATTTTTAGGTGTTTCTGAGTGTTTTGAGACAGGTGCCATTATAGGAAGTTTTTTTTGACCCGTTTCCAGTTTTTGGGTCCGGGCAGTCGAAAAAAAAAATGGTCGAAAAAATTTCGTGCCCATCCTGTCAGTTTGAGCTAGGAAGAGTTTTGAGACACTCGCCATTATAGTGATTTTTCGCAAAAAAAAAGAGCGCAAAAAAAAGAGCGAAAAAAAATTCCATAGTGTACTTTTCCCTTGTTTACGTGCCGCGCCGTGATTTTGTTGGTGTTCTAGGCTCGCGTCTCTAGCACAGTCTAGCCTAGGACCAGCACAGTACCGTCGTTGAGCGTTTATTCAACTTTGCATCTCTGAATTGATTATTGCTGACCCTTTTTGCTACCATATTATAAGCCTTCCCAGCTCCACATACATCTATGTCGTGCGTTTGACTCTCCCTGGTAATCGCTCTATCCAAGCTTTGAGAGTTTTTGACTACAACGGTTGCCGATCACCGCCTGCTGCTGGGTAAGAACTGGTAAGAATTTGAGATTTGCTTGACGGATTTGTGACACCCACCACCACCTCTTGTTAGTAGTCTGTAGGATCATATTCTTGTGTGTTTCTATTGCTGCTAACCATGCCAGGATCACAAGCCGACGAGACTGACTGGGAGAACATGACGAATAAGGATTTGCATGATAAATTTCAGCAAATGATGAGTGGACAGGTGCAAGACGTGCTAAACAGATTTGAAGAGGCCATGGAGAAGATAGATGGCATGGAGAAGACGTTCGAAACAAAGCTCGATAACAAGTTTAATGAATTGCTCGCGCGTCTTCCACCACCACCACCCGCTGCACCTAACGCACCTCTCCAACAACAACAACAACGACTACCTCCACGTCGCGAAATAGACCTCCGCCGAGCGAGCCGTGTTCCTCTTGCGTTTGGCCAAACTGTTGGTGTTGCTGTTGATACTTCTGTGGCTCCTGCTGCTGATGCGGAGGAGGATGATTATGTGGGAGATTACGACGATGAGGTTGCTCAAAATCAGAACTACGTGCAACCACCAGCACCACCACCAGCAGGTCGACCTCGGGTATATATTCGTAATGGTAGGCCTGCACCACCACCTCTGGTACGAGATGATGTCCATATTCCTAAACTAAAATTGAATATTCCACCATTTGAGGGTAGATATGTTCCTGATATATATCTTACTTGGGAGTTAGAAACTGAACAACGTTTTACATGTTTACAATATCCCGAGGAGAGACGGGTTGCTGCTGCTGTTTGTGCTTTCACTAGTTTTGCATGTGTCTGGTGGTCTGAACATTGTAGATTATATCCTATTCCAACTACTTGGGCTGCTTTGAAAACTGCTATGCGTACGCGTTGGGTTCCACCATATTATCAACGTGAATTGCTTCAAAAATTGCAGCGTTTAAGACAAGGAAAAAATTCTGTAGAAGAATATTATCAGGAATTACAAACTGGCATGATTAGATGTGGTATTGTTGAGGAGAATGAAGCTATGCTTGCACGTTTTCTGGGTGGATTAAATAGAGAGATTCAGACCATTCTAGACTATAAGGAGTATACTAATATCACTCGTTTATTCCATCTTGCTTGTAAAGCTGAACGTGAAGTGCAGGATCGACAAGCATTGACGCGAACTAACTTTTCTACAGGCCGACCTTCATCATGGACACCGCGTGCATCTTCTACTTCAACTGCACCAGCACCTCAATCAGGTGCCTCCTACAGCCGTGATACAAGAAAACAGGAACAGCCACCATTATCTGCCAAGAGCGCACCTGCCGGGCCTGCACAGAGTTCTTCTTCTTCCAGGGCATCAACAGGGCACACAAGTGATATTATTTGTCGTCGTTGTAAGGGAGGAGGTCATTATGCGAGAGAATGCAAATCTCCGCATGTGATGATTGCTACCGAGGGTGGTGGATATGAGTCCGCTAGTGACTATGATGAGGAGACATTGGCTCTTATTACACGTGAAGAACATGGTGGAGATGATTCTGATCATGAGACGCAATACATGGCTCCTGAAGACGCTGACAGGTATGAATGTTTAGTTGCTCAACGTGTTTTGAGTGTGCAGGTCACACAAGCTGAGCAAAATCAGAGGCACAATTTGTTCCATACCAAGGGAGTTGTGAAGGAACATTCTGTGCGCGTCATAATAGACGGAGGGAGCTGTAACAACTTGGCTAGCATGGAGATGGTGGAGAAGCTTTCTCTCACCACAAGACCACATCCACATCCTTACTACATCCAATGGTTCAACAACAGCGGCAAGGTTAAGGTAACACGTACTGTTCGTGTGCATTTTAGTATCTCTACATATGCTGATTATGTTGATTGTGATGTGGTACCTATGCAAGCATGTTCCTTATTACTTGGTAGACCATGGCAATTTGATAAAAATTATGTACACCATGGTAGAAACAATCACTATACTCTTGTTCATAAGGATAAAAATATTACTTTGCTTCCTATGACTCCTGATTCCATTTTGAAAGATGATATTAATAGAGCTAATAAAGCAAAACAGGAGAAGAATAAGAGTGAAAATCAGATTGTGGCAAAAGAATTTGAGCAACAAATGAAGCCTAATAATAAACCATCTAGTGTTGCTTCTGAAATTAAATTGAAAAGTGCATGTTTATTTGCCACCAAATCTGATATTGATGAGCTAGATTTCAGCAAATCTGTTTGCTAAGCTTTTGTGTGCAAAGAGGCATTATTTTCATTCGAGGACGTGCCTTCCTCTTTGCCTCCTGCTGTCACTAACATTTTGCAGGAGTTCGCTGACGTTTTTCCACAAGACGTGCCACCGGGATTACCGCCTATTCGAGGGATTGAGCATCAGATTGACTTAATTCCCGGTGCTTCAATGCCAAACCATGCACCATACCGTACCAATCCAGAGGAGACGAAGGAGATTATGCGTCAAGTACAAGAGCTTGTCGACAAAGGTTATATATGTGAATCCCTTAGTCCTTGTGTTGTTCCTATTATTCTAGTGCCAAAAAAGGATGGCACATCACGTATGTGTGTTGATTGTAGAGGCATTAATAATATTACTATTTGTTATCATCATCCTATTCCTAGGCTAGATGATATGCTTGATGAATTGAGTGGCTCTACAATATTCTCCAAAGTTGATTTGCGTAGTGGCTACCATCAAATTCGTATGAAATTGGGAGATGAATGGAAAACAGCATCTAAAACTAAGTTTGGATTATATGAGTGGTTAGTCATGCCTTTTGGGTTAACTAATGCACCTAGTACTTGATGAGGACATCAATACCATTGTTACACCCACAACCCCTACTGCTACATATACGGGACCAATTACTAGAGCTCGCGCACGCCAATTAAATTATCAGGTACTTCCGTTTCTTGGTAATGATTCTAAAGTTCATGAGAATATGATGCTGCCTAAATTGGATACATTTGTTTTGCTTACAAATGAAGGGCCTAGCTTGGAGAAGGATGAACATTGGAGCAAGAACAAGCATGGAGATGATGCCATGCGCAAGGGGAACAAGAACGGAGTTACAAGTGATGATTTCAGGACTTTGAAGCCACCATAATGGGTGCATGAAGCCATGGACGAAATATACAAGATGCCACTTCATAAATTTCGTCCCGAGGCTATTATAGGTGTTGCGTCACCTTTTTATTGGGCCAGGCCCATGTAATTTCGAAATACATAAGTATAGGCTATTTTTAGAGTCCGTATGTGTGGGGAAACAAGAGATAGAGTTGATTTCGGACCCCTCCACCAAGGGCCACGAAATTCCCCCTCTTTTCCTCCATATATACAGCCCTTAGGGCGCCGTTTAGACTTTGGGGTTTTTTTTTAGATTAAAAGTTCGCCATAGCTGCAACTTCGCGTACTTCGTTTGTGTTCAACGACGAGACAAAGGCGTCACAGAACCCCACCTTGATCAATAAAGCTTTCATCTTATATTCGCAATATCCAGATTGCAATCTTAGTTTCTTGCTTGTTCTTCGTTTGCTCGCAGGAAACAGATCCTCTGTCAGGACCCCGACTCGATGCCACATCGATCTAGCATGTAACACCTCATATCGCTTTGCGGCCTCACGCACGGTATCCCCACGGGTGTCGCCTTACCTTTGCCCGGGACCGTTTGCGCATTTTGGCACACGTATATGATGGTGTCGCTAGCATCCATATGATAAAGAGCCCGGGCTGACATGGCTAGTCGTAAACCCAAAGTGGCACTAACTTACAGGGACAGGCATTCATGACCCAACATCGAACGTGTCGGTCATCAGCGAGTGAATCCAGGCTGTAGCACTGGGCTAACAGGACTCCGGTGAACCGGGCTGTAGCGGGCTAGCAGGACTCCGGTATTCATCGCGTGACATTTCCCCGAAGGGACAGACACAGGATCGAAGAAGGACACATGCCGGCCAGCCTAAGTGTTCCGGAGCAGTAGCAAGCTACCAGGGCTCAGTGGAAGCACTAGGAGACATTTCCCGGTAAGAGAGGCTACTAAGAATAAACAACTAGATAGTCAGATCCCACACATAGCAATACACATTACACGTACGCATAACATGCAAGTATGTGTTGTACAACATGGCATCATAGCATAACTCAACAACTCATATAGATAAAGGCTCAGAAGAGCCGTCATAGCAATTATTGCAAACAGGGGACACTAGACCCATCATACAGAGCATACAAGCAACAAGCGGAAGCATTACATGTCTGGGTACAGACATCTACAAATGAAAAGGGCTGAAGAGCCTGACTATCTACAACATCCGATCAAGATCGTAGCTGAGGTACTAGCTACTAGTCGAAGTCCATGAGAACCCTAGTAAGACCGAAGTCTCCGCTGCAAAAACATAAATAAGGCAACATGAGTACAAAGGTACTCAGCAAGACTTACATCAGAACTAATTACATATGCATCATTTTCAACAAGGGGATGGTGGGGTTTAACTGCAGCAAGCCAGCTTTGACTCGGTGGCTATCCTAAACTACGACTGCAAGCGACTCTTTTGAGGTGGCGCACACGAGTCCACATATTCACCATATCAATACACCACTATGGATCCGCTCCCGTCTCCCTACGAGAACGCCATCCATAGCACTCACGCTTATCTTGCGCATTTTAAAGTATCCACTTTCACTTGTCTATGAACTGATATAAGCAACCCAGAAGTCCTTTTCCGCGGACACGGCTATTCGAATAGATGATAATAACCCTGCAGGGGTGTACTTCTTCATACATGTTTCCACCACTTAGCGTCTGCACACGACATGTGCTCGGCAGACTTCAAGCGAAAGCCGACGTGGGTGTAGACCACGACCTACCTAAACACTCAAGTCTCTAGTCCAGGTTTATCGCCTATTCGGGTTCCATCCATGAGGAGATCCGGCCGGAGTTTCGCTCACAGCCCCAAACGATGTGAACAGGGTTCCCGAGATACCAAACGGGCATCCGGTACACCGTGCCACGTACCTACCGCATCACAGCCCACCCCTACGGTCAGCGCTGTCCACGGCCTCCAGTAAGCTACAAACACCAGAAACTACTTGCAACTCCTGGACAGAGAGCTAGGGTGAATAAGAAGTCGAGCGGGGTCATATTTCAGGGCCCAATGTATGGTAGTAACTGAATCATGGATCACAAACACAGAACTCAGTTCCTGAGGACGGCTGCAATGAGACAACCCACCATGCACTCCTACATGGCCTCTCACCGCTACCTTTACCAAATCGTGTTCACACACTTAGCTCACACACAGTAGGACATGTTCACACGCCTCTGATTCATCCCCGATGAATCAGACCTGACTCAACTCTAAGCAGTAGCAGGCATGACAAACAAACATGAATGAGTAGGCACAACAGGGCTCAAACAACTCCTACTCATGCTAGTGGGTTTCATCTATTTACTGTGGCAATGACAGGTCATGCAGAGGATAAAGGGGTTCAGCTACCGCAGCAAGTAACAGATGAATCGGTGTTGTCCTAATGCATTAAAAGAGAGCAGGAGCGAGAGAGTAGGATTGTATCAGAATGAACAAGGGGGTTTTGCTTGCCTGGCACTTCTGAAGATAACATTGAGTCTTCATCAGTGTCAACGATCACATCATCGGTATCACGTCTATCGAGAGGGGACAAATACCGGCAACACAGAAGGGAACACAATCAATGCAATGCACAATATGATGCATGATCATGACATGGCAAAATGAATGTGTTTTGAGCTAATGCAACTAGCAACAGATTAAATGAAGTTGGTTTGAATACAAGATTCAAATTCAAACTCCATATGTGATTATTTAAATGCCCTTTAATTGATTTGTGCTAAACAGCAGCTATAAGTTGTTCTAACATGCATGAAAATGGTACAGATGGATTCCTTGAATTTTTCTGATAATTTTTCATATATAATTTATTTAATTTGGAGTTACGGTTAATTTTCTATGATTTATTGAAGTTTTAGGCATTTTCTGGAATTTCAGAATTAAATTAAATCCAGAAAATACTTATTGCGTCAGCCCCACGTCACAGTGACGTCAGCAGGGTCAACTGGGCTGGCTCGGTCAAACCTGACGTGTGGGGGCCACACGTCAGTGACACAGGGCTAGTTAGTGTCAATGACAGGTGGGGCCGGGTCAAAGGCCACGTCAGCACGGTCAAAGCTGACGCGTGGGGCCACTGTGATTAATCTAAACTAACAGAAGTTTAAGCCGTGGTTAATTAAGGGCGTGGGGCCCAGCTGTCAGTGTCACAAGCGGTGGTTAGTGGCTAATTAAGCCAGCCCGTCACTGGCCACCGGAGTTCGGCCGGCGGCGACCCGGAACGCGGCGGAAGTTCACCGGGGTTGCGCTACGGGCGACGGCTGGACGCGCGAAGGGCATCAGAAGGTAGCCCGTGCCCGCGCGCATCTAGGGGGACCCTCGAGAGGGCGTGGGGTGGCCGGGGTTCGCCGGAATGGAGCCCGAGGCGGCGGCCGGAGCTCGGGTGGGTGCGGGGTTAGCGCTGCGGCTTGCAAACAAGCTAGCTGCCACGCTAGCGTTGCTCCACGGGTCGTTGCGAGTGCAACGGACGCACGCGCGGGGCCGTTTGGTCACCGGGGCTTCGCCGGCGACGAGCCCGTGCGGCGACGGCTACGGTAAGCAAGGGGGCGGCGGCTACGGCAAACAAATGAAGGCGGGATTAGGGGGAAGAGGACCGGGGGCTCACCACGGTCACGAAGAGATGCTCGGCGAGGTCGGGGACGGTCCGGAGCCGGCGAATTTGGCGAAGATGGCCGGCGGGTCCGAGGTAGAAGACGACGGCGATGGCGGCGATGCAGGCTTCCGGAGGGCTGTGGATCGGTGGGGAGGAAGAGGGGGTCGAGGCGGAGCTCCCTGGGGCGTCGGTGAGGCGTGGGGAGCACGGTGGCTGCGGCAATCGGCGTCGGTGGCGGCGGCTCCGCTCGGGTCCGAGGTGCGGAGCGAGAGGGGGAGCAGGAGAAGGGGATGAGCACGGGAGGGAGTTGAGAGAGGCCTGAGGGGGTGCGTGGCATCCTTAGCCGATCCGGGGCGGGGCGGCAAGCAGGAGGTGGCTCGGGCGCGTGCGCGCGCGCTCCGGCCACGCGCCTCTGTCCTACTGTCCCGAGGAGGAAGACGACAGGGAGGGCGCTGGTGGGCTGGGCCGGCCAGGGGGGGGGAGCTGGGCCGGCTGGGCTGCACGGGTGAGGCCAAGTACTTCCTTCTCTCTCTCTCTTTTATTTCTATTCTGTTTTATATTTTTCTTCTGTTTTTGTTTTATTTAATTTATTTTGCCACTGTTTTGAATTTTAAAACTAATTCAAACAATGCCAAAAACTCCTCTGAATATTTTATAGTGCTAGATGGACTTTTCCAAAAGCTTATAAAATATTTCAGGGGTATTTAAATTATATTCTAATTATATGAATATAATTCAAATTCAAATAGCTAATGATTTAAATTCAAAGTCCCAAAAATAAATCCTTAAAAATGTTCAATATTTTGGTTGGGACCAGAACCCTTACCAAAAATTATCAAACATTTATGAAGAGCCCTTTTTGAGCAATGAATGAGATTTCTAGGGTTTTTGCCCCTCTTTTATTTAGGGTTTCGAGGCTTCCAATATTCCTCAATTCAAGTTTCAAAAATATAGACATGATGCACACATGAAGCTAGCCTAGAGCAATGTCAGAAGCTAGGGATGTGACAACTCACCCCCACTAAACAAGAATCTCGTCTCGAGATTCAAGCGTAGAGTAGGATGAAGGGAAAACGCAAACTAGTACAATCTTCACGATCCAGGTTGCACTTCATAGGAACGTTGATTCGATCACCATCGTTGTCTTGAAGTCTTGCTCTGAGAACTCCAGCTAATCATGACAACGAGAGGAAAGGAAAAACCCTAAAAGAATCGTTCTTCTCGAAGGTCGAACAACTCAGGATTAACTCACGGAATGGAACATAGCAACATCTCTCGAGCTGAGAGACGAAGCACACCTCTAGAGAAATGGAGTGGAACAGATGACGAAGGTTCACTAGGTAGACAACAATTCCACACCTAAGAAGGTGGTAAACGATTGTCAACGTAGCGAGGAGTTGAGTTGCCATGATACCACGACGAAACATCCTGGAGGAGGGTGATTCGTAGATTATTATCTTAAGTGGCAAAAAGAATTACTTTTGATTCAGAGATCATTGAAACTCTTTAAACCAGCCTAAGACAATTCTCGAGCGATCGTTTGGAGGGGGTCGGTAGAATGGCATACTCGGACTTGGATGATGTGGATTACCTTGTTGAAGACAACGTAATGGATGAATTTGCTTGCCACCGGAAATGGAAGAGACCCATGGTAGAATGACACATTGGCGGTGCAAGCTGGGAACAAAATGCAAATGCTGGGAATGATTCTAGTAACTGGGGAGAGGCTCAACAATAGAGAGTTATTCCACTATTGGAATGGTTATAGCATAACCGAAGAGACTAGGAGCAATCCCGGTTAGTGCCGATGATAACACGTAGCGCTTGTGCGTGCTCTCAAGAACTTGAGCATTTCCACATTCATCAAGATTTTACCAATATCCGTGTCAAGGATTCTGGCAACATAACTTACTAACATGATGAATGACGATGGATGATGCAGATGCAAAGGAAGATAACACTTTCTCAGATTTCACCTTAGCGAGGCCAAGGAAACAAAATCTGGATGATCGACCGGGGGACATTTAGCACTCCGCTTCTAATGTTCTCCTTGATGTGCTAGTGTATCCCATTCATAGATATGGTTTGATATCTAGAACATCAAGTAAAGATCGGACTTCGGGAGCACAAGAATCCATAAGGAACAGTTACGGAGGTAATTCCTACGAAATCCTTATGGGAAGGTGGCCAACTTCTCCAATCAAGATACTACAATATTAGGTCTCCCGGCGGGGTGTGTTGGCCACGACATCCACTTTACCGGTTTTCGCGGAACCGATATTATAGTTCTTGGGAAAAGTTCCAAACCATCATATCTGCCTGGGATTCAGATCTGGTTGGTGTCAGGATATTCCAGACTCATCGAGTCTAGGAAGAAAAATGAAAGTTTGCAACACAAATCAACGAGATGACGTTGCGGGATTCTCGGGAAATGAACTACGATAGCAACTCCAAAACATGAGCTGGTTCTGCTACAAACATGTGAACACGTTGTCCAAGACAAGCATGACCACAAAGTAGTCTTATAATAAAACACTACCGAGTTCAGGAGGGGGAACCATCAACGAGGGTATCGAAGTCTTTACGCAAGTCCATGGATTAGATCCCAAGCATAGACTTCTTTTCCTTGAACAAATCAATCAGTGGCTTGGTGTGCTCGGAACACATATGGAATGAAGGTTGCAAGTCTCCAAACCATAGAATACTTCGCACATATGCATGACTGACTTGGGATGATTCCAGAGGAAGCAAAACTAACTTTCTCAAATTCACGGCGGCAACTTTCACCAAATGCACGTGTATAAGAGGAAGTCACTCCTTTCATCAAACAAATACTTCATGAGCTAGCATGAAGATAATGCTTTCAAAAGTTTCCAACACTAGCTTAATGTTCAACAAAATCATGGAGGAGATAAGGATGTTGTCAATGGGCTCAACAACAATTCATCTAGGTTTCCTTTTAAAAGGAATTCCATAGTTAAGTGAACACGGTGATAGCATTGGTCAGACCAAAGATGTAATGGTGTATGCTCGAGGGATCAACCACGAACAAGACAACATTACGAGCATCATTGGTACTAATTTGATTTGACGATAGCCCACACTCAAATCAAAGGATTGATAAGACAATAGGTCCAGCAACTGATCACAGGGACCAATCAATGAAGATATCATCTTTCCTCAACACACACTACACAAGAATATCCCTTTGGAACAAACTAAGTTAGGCAAGCTTTTATCTTCCAATTCTCCAAGTTGTTGTCTAGCTTAACCAACTAGCTCAGGGATATCCAACACAGATTCTTGGGGAAAGGGTGGTTCACAAGAAACCAACTTGATCACGGGCTCAACATAACGGTCAGGTGACGACCTGGTGATACTTCCGAGAAGATATTCAGAAAATCATGAACCACCGGTATGTTACTAAGCTCGAGAACAATCTTGCCTTTTGAGGCAAGACGATATGATCAATAGAGCGAAGATTTGAATAATCCTAACTCATCGATCGAGGAGTGCACCGAGAACAAGGACTAGGTAGCATGATCAACCTTAGAATGATGATTCAAAACCAGCACGCTAAGAATGAAATTATTGTCCTTTAACTACCAAGCAACAAGGTTGCTAGGAGTATTGAATTCACACATCACGATTCACTTGTCGGCATTCCGGTTGCGACAACACGGAATCAAGGGATGAATAATAATGGCGAGAAGTATCACTACATCAAGAATTCACAAGAGCCGGTGCAATTCTCATGAAAATCCTGACATAAAGACGGTAATACTTCAGGGTAGAACAGAACCAAAAAGCTGGGCTGGCATTTTGATCTGCGGAGCACAATTGCTTTGACCCAATCCTAGATATGGAAGAGGTACTGGAGTTTGTTTCTCCTATCATTCCGCGATAGAATGGCTTGACGGACCACAAGAGTAATAGGCATCGATAAACGAACGCGCGCATACTCTTGACTATCAATTGATAGACGAAGGTCAGAAGACAACTAAAGAGGGACAACTCAAAGGAACATACGATTTTCTGAGTTGTGGATGCATGGTTCAGCATGTCGAACGAAGTTCAACATATTTCTTCCGGATAACCCATGCAGAAAGGTAGAACTGGCAGAGCCACAATATATAATGAAGAACTCATCAAACATAATCCTGTTGTGATATTTCAGTTCAACGAGGAACTTCTGCCATAAGTAGTTCATGGTATTTGGAAGAAGAAGATACCACGGACTTCAAGGACTATCGCAAAGGTTACTAATATCCTAAAGGAACTAGCAACACTATCAACACGAGGTAAGTAGGGTGAATCTCGGGTTCAAAACCCAAGGAATAGAATACCTACTAACTAAATGGCATCACGGGATGCTTTCGATAATGACGGCCAGAGTCATCACACTGGAACATAAATCATGGCTAGGCTACTAGATGATCCCCTGAGACACCTAGGGTCATAATAGTATCTCCAACATATATGTCAAGGTAACGGAGTACCTCAACTCACTGATTAGTGTGGTTAATCTGGCCCATGGGAACATTGAAACGGGAAGAAAGGATTTGCAATTGCATCAGACTACTTAGAAACCTGGGATGACTCGGACAGCATAACGGCTGTAAATGCTCAGAAAAGATTTGAGACATTCACAAAAATGGTGGCATAACCACTTAAAGGCACAATATCAAGGTTTCGAGATCAACAATTTAACATACGGAAGTAATAGGAACTGAAACGAGGCTTAAGTCCAACAATTCTATAGGTCTACGGATTAGTAACACGTGATCCTGATAGAAAGAAGAGAAGCCTAGTTCCTTAACCCCCGCAGGAAAGATAAGATGACTCAGATCAGAAGGCATAAGGTATAAGGAGTAAAAGAGCCTTACGTTCCATCCCACAATCAATTCCCTTATATAACTAAAGAATTTCTAGACTCAACTTCGACCAGTTTGGCTTGGTAATCCTACAGGCAGTCAAGCTCTGATACCAAAACTGTCAGGACCCCGACTCGATGCCACATCGATCTAGCATGTAACACCTCATATCGCTTTGCGGCCTCACGCACGGTATCCCCACGGGTGTCGCCTTACCTTTGCCCGGGACCGTTTGCGCATTTTGGCACACGTATATGATGGTGTCGCTAGCATCCATATGATAAAGAGCCCGGGCTGACATGGCTAGTCGTAAACCCAAAGTGGCACTAACTTACAGGGACAGGCATTCATGACCCAACATCGAACGTGTCGGTCATCAGCGAGTGAATCCAGGCTGTAGCACTGGGCTAACAGGACTCCGGTGAACCGGGCTGTAGCGGGCTAGCAGGACTCCGGTATTCATCGCGTGACATTTCCCCGAAGGGACAGACACAGGATCGAAGAAGGACACATGCCGGCCAGCCTAAGTGTTCCGGAGCAGTAGCAAGCTACCAGGGCTCAGTGGAAGCACTAGGAGACATTTCCCGGTAAGAGAGGCTACTAAGAATAAACAACTAGATAGTCAGATCCCACACATAGCAATACACATTACACGTACGCATAACATGCAAGTATGTGTTGTACAACATGGCATCATAGCATAACTCAACAACTCATATAGATAAAGGCTCAGAAGAGCCGTCATAGCAATTATTGCAAACAGGGGACACTAGACCCATCATACAGAGCATACAAGCAACAAGCGGAAGCATTACATGTCTGGGTACAGACATCTACAAATGAAAAGGGCTGAAGAGCCTGACTATCTACAACATCCGATCAAGATCGTAGCTGAGGTACTAGCTACTAGTCGAAGTCCATGAGAACCCTAGTAAGACCGAAGTCTCCGCTGCAAAAACATAAATAAGGCAACATGAGTACAAAGGTACTCAGCAAGACTTACATCAGAACTAATTACATATGCATCATTTTCAACAAGGGGATGGTGGGGTTTAACTGCAGCAAGCCAGCTTTGACTCGGTGGCTATCCTAAACTACGACTGCAAGCGACTCTTTTGAGGTGGCGCACACGAGTCCACATATTCACCATATCAATACACCACTATGGATCCGCTCCCGTCTCCCTACGAGAACGCCATCCATAGCACTCACGCTTATCTTGCGCATTTTAAAGTATCCACTTTCACTTGTCTATGAACTGATATAAGCAACCCAGAAGTCCTTTTCCGCGGACACGGCTATTCGAATAGATGATAATAACCCTGCAGGGGTGTACTTCTTCATACATGTTTCCACCACTTAGCGTCTGCACACGACATGTGCTCGGCAGACTTCAAGCGAAAGCCGACGTGGGTGTAGACCACGACCTACCTAAACACTCAAGTCTCTAGTCCAGGTTTATCGCCTATTCGGGTTCCATCCATGAGGAGATCCGGCCGGAGTTTCGCTCACAGCCCCAAACGATGTGAACAGGGTTCCCGAGATACCAAACGGGCATCCGGTACACCGTGCCACGTACCTACCGCATCACAGCCCACCCCTACGGTCAGCGCTGTCCACGGCCTCCAGTAAGCTACAAACACCAGAAACTACTTGCAACTCCTGGACAGAGAGCTAGGGTGAATAAGAAGTCGAGCGGGGTCATATTTCAGGGCCCAATGTATGGTAGTAACTGAATCATGGATCACAAACACAGAACTCAGTTCCTGAGGACGGCTGCAATGAGACAACCCACCATGCACTCCTACATGGCCTCTCACCGCTACCTTTACCAAATCGTGTTCACACACTTAGCTCACACACAGTAGGACATGTTCACACGCCTCTGATTCATCCCCGATGAATCAGACCTGACTCAACTCTAAGCAGTAGCAGGCATGACAAACAAACATGAATGAGTAGGCACAACAGGGCTCAAACAACTCCTACTCATGCTAGTGGGTTTCATCTATTTACTGTGGCAATGACAGGTCATGCAGAGGATAAAGGGGTTCAGCTACCGCAGCAAGTAACAGATGAATCGGTGTTGTCCTAATGCATTAAAAGAGAGCAGGAGCGAGAGAGTAGGATTGTATCAGAATGAACAAGGGGGTTTTGCTTGCCTGGCACTTCTGAAGATAACATTGAGTCTTCATCAGTGTCAACGATCACATCATCGGTATCACGTCTATCGAGAGGGGACAAATACCGGCAACACAGAAGGGAACACAATCAATGCAATGCACAATATGATGCATGATCATGACATGGCAAAATGAATGTGTTTTGAGCTAATGCAACTAGCAACAGATTAAATGAAGTTGGTTTGAATACAAGATTCAAATTCAAACTCCATATGTGATTATTTAAATGCCCTTTAATTGATTTGTGCTAAACAGCAGCTATAAGTTGTTCTAACATGCATGAAAATGGTACAGATGGATTCCTTGAATTTTTCTGATAATTTTTCATATATAATTTATTTAATTTGGAGTTACGGTTAATTTTCTATGATTTATTGAAGTTTTAGGCATTTTCTGGAATTTCAGAATTAAATTAAATCCAGAAAATACTTATTGCGTCAGCCCCACGTCACAGTGACGTCAGCAGGGTCAACTGGGCTGGCTCGGTCAAACCTGACGTGTGGGGGCCACACGTCAGTGACACAGGGCTAGTTAGTGTCAATGACAGGTGGGGCCGGGTCAAAGGCCACGTCAGCACGGTCAAAGCTGACGCGTGGGGCCACTGTGATTAATCTAAACTAACAGAAGTTTAAGCCGTGGTTAATTAAGGGCGTGGGGCCCAGCTGTCAGTGTCACAAGCGGTGGTTAGTGGCTAATTAAGCCAGCCCGTCACTGGCCACCGGAGTTCGGCCGGCGGCGACCCGGAACGCGGCGGAAGTTCACCGGGGTTGCGCTACGGGCGACGGCTGGACGCGCGAAGGGCATCAGAAGGTAGCCCGTGCCCGCGCGCATCTAGGGGGACCCTCGAGAGGGCGTGGGGTGGCCGGGGTTCGCCGGAATGGAGCCCGAGGCGGCGGCCGGAGCTCGGGTGGGTGCGGGGTTAGCGCTGCGGCTTGCAAACAAGCTAGCTGCCACGCTAGCGTTGCTCCACGGGTCGTTGCGAGTGCAACGGACGCACGCGCGGGGCCGTTTGGTCACCGGGGCTTCGCCGGCGACGAGCCCGTGCGGCGACGGCTACGGTAAGCAAGGGGGCGGCGGCTACGGCAAACAAATGAAGGCGGGATTAGGGGGAAGAGGACCGGGGGCTCACCACGGTCACGAAGAGATGCTCGGCGAGGTCGGGGACGGTCCGGAGCCGGCGAATTTGGCGAAGATGGCCGGCGGGTCCGAGGTAGAAGACGACGGCGATGGCGGCGATGCAGGCTTCCGGAGGGCTGTGGATCGGTGGGGAGGAAGAGGGGGTCGAGGCGGAGCTCCCTGGGGCGTCGGTGAGGCGTGGGGAGCACGGTGGCTGCGGCAATCGGCGTCGGTGGCGGCGGCTCCGCTCGGGTCCGAGGTGCGGAGCGAGAGGGGGAGCAGGAGAAGGGGATGAGCACGGGAGGGAGTTGAGAGAGGCCTGAGGGGGTGCGTGGCATCCTTAGCCGATCCGGGGCGGGGCGGCAAGCAGGAGGTGGCTCGGGCGCGTGCGCGCGCGCTCCGGCCACGCGCCTCTGTCCTACTGTCCCGAGGAGGAAGACGACAGGGAGGGCGCTGGTGGGCTGGGCCGGCCAGGGGGGGGAGCTGGGCCGGCTGGGCTGCACGGGTGAGGCCAAGTACTTCCTTCTCTCTCTCTCTTTTATTTCTATTCTGTTTTATATTTTTCTTCTGTTTTTGTTTTATTTAATTTATTTTGCCACTGTTTTGAATTTTAAAACTAATTCAAACAATGCCAAAAACTCCTCTGAATATTTTATAGTGCTAGATGGACTTTTCCAAAAGCTTATAAAATATTTCAGGGGTATTTAAATTATATTCTAATTATATGAATATAATTCAAATTCAAATAGCTAATGATTTAAATTCAAAGTCCCAAAAATAAATCCTTAAAAATGTTCAATATTTTGGTTGGGACCAGAACCCTTACCAAAAATTATCAAACATTTATGAAGAGCCCTTTTTGAGCAATGAATGAGATTTCTAGGGTTTTTGCCCCTCTTTTATTTAGGGTTTCGAGGCTTCCAATATTCCTCAATTCAAGTTTCAAAAATATAGACATGATGCACACATGAAGCTAGCCTAGAGCAATGTCAGAAGCTAGGGATGTGACATCCTCGTGGTCAGGTTGATCGTGCTCCGGCGTGGTCAATAACCTCTCGGAGTTGGTTTAGCGATTGCTAAGGCGCGACGTCCTCGCACGTTCGTAGTCGGATCGTCAAAGTCGACTTCCACCAAAGCGATATCCATCTTCTCATCGAAAGGCGGGACACCTTTGCCTCTATCAAGTGGTATCAGATTTCCAGGTTGCTCGGTGAGATTTTACAGTTTTTCGTAGTTTAGATCGAGTCTGTTCTTCATACCTATAGTCCACGAAAAAGCCAAAAAAAAAATTAGGGTTAGTTCATCCCATCCGAACCAATCTGAGCCTTGCATAATCTTTTCTGTATTTGCTTTGTTGAATTTGCAGTTGCATCGTCGTGTCGAGTTGCTGGTCTTAGCGTCTAGTCTTTTAGAGTTTCGAGTTCTGTTCATAGGTTGTCACGTCGCCGCTGCCATATATCACCACCGCATCATCATCGTCGCTGTTGCCATATACCACCACCACATATTCACCGCCAATCCGAATCCATATACGCCACCACATATCCGCCGCCATCACGCCAATCCGAGTTCACCTGCAACATATATCCGCCACCTGTCCGTGTTCCACCAGATTCATCTCCGCCACCAGTCCGAGTTCCACCAGATTCATCTCCGCCACCAGTCCTAGTCCGAGTCCAGTAATTGTTGCATTGTTCTCGATTTCCAGATCACGCGACACTCTGAGTCGTGACACAGAAGGACTCCCCAACTTCCGAGCCATCCGCAGAAGAAAAATAGTTCCAATTTCAAAAAAAAATCTGGCTAGGCAGTTTTTAGACCATTTATAGACTTTTTCGAAAAAAATTTGTTGCGGAGCAAAAAAAAAGAGGAAAAAAAGTGCAGAAAAAAAGAGAAAAAAATTCAGAGTGTGCTCCTCCCTTGTTTACGTGCCGCGCCGTGATTTTGTTGGTGTTCTAGGCTCGCGTCTCTAGCACAGTCTAGCCTAGGACCAGCACAGTACCGTCGTTGAGCGTTTATTCAACTTTGCATCTCTGAATTGATTATTGCTGACCCTTTTTGCTACCATATTATAAGCCTTCCCAGCTCCACATACATCTACGTCGTGCATTTGACTCTCCCTGGTAATCGCTCTATCCAAGCTTTGAGAGTTTTGACTACAACGGTTGCCGATCACCGCCTCCTACTGGGTAAGAACTGGTAAGAATTTGAGATTTGCTTGACAGATTTGTGACACCCACCACCACCACTTGTTCGTAGTCTGTAGGATCATATTATTGTGTGTTTCTATTGCTGCTAACCATGCCAGGATCACAAGCCGACGAGATTGACTGGGAGAATTTATCGAACAAGGAGCTTCATGATAAGTTTCAGCAAATGATGACTGAACAGGTGCAAGATGTGCTGAACAATTTTGAAGAGGCCATGGAGAAGATCACTGGCCTTGAGAAGACATTCGAAACAAAGCTCGATAACAAGTTTAATGAATTGCTCGCGCGTCTTCCACCACCACCACCCGCTGCACCTAACGCACCTCTCCAACAACAACAACAACGAATACCTCCATGTCGCGAAACAGACCTTCGCCGACCGAGCCGTGTTCCTCTTGCGTTTGGCCAAACTGTTGGTGCTGCTGTTGATACTTCTGTGGCTCCTGCTGCTGATGCGGAGGAGGATGATTATGTGGGAGATTATGAGGATGAGGTTGATCAAAATCAGCACTGCGTGCAGCCACCTGTACCACCACCAGCAGGTCGACCTCAGGTATATATTCGTAATGGTAGGCCTGCACCACCACCTCAGGTACAAGATGATGTCCATATTCCTAAACTGAAATTGAATATTCCACCATTTGAGGGTTGATATGTTCCTGATATATATCTTACTTGGGAGTTAGAAACTGAACAACTATTTACATGTTTACAATATCCTAAGGAGAGACGAGTTGCTGCTGCTGTTTGTGCTTTCACTAGTTTCGCATGTGTATGGTGGTCTGAACATTGTAGATTATATCCTATTCCAACTACTTGGGCTGCTTTGAAAACTGCTATGCGTACGCGTTGGGTTCCACCATATTATCAACGTGAATTGCTTCAAAAATAGCAGCGTTTAAGACAAGGGAAAAATTCTGTAGAAGAATATTATCAGGAATTACAAACTGGCATGATTAGATGTGGTATTGTTGAGGAGAATGAAGCTATGCTTGCACGTTTTCTGGGTGGATTAAATAGAGAGATTCAGACCATTCTAGACTATAAGGAGTATACTAATATCACTCGTTTATTCCATCTTGCTTGTAAAGCTGAACGTGAAGTGCAGGATCGACAAGCATTGGGGCGAACTAACTTTTCTGCAGGCCGACCTTCATCATGGACACCACGTGCATCTTCTACTTCAACTGCACCAGCACCTCCATCCGGTGCCACCTCCAGCCGTGATACAAGAAAACAGGCACAACCACCATTATCTGCCAAGAGCGCACCTGCGGGGCCTGCACATCGTTCTTCTTCTTCCATGGCATCAACAGGGCACACAAGTGATATTATTTGTTGTCGTTGTAAGGGAGGAGGTCATTATGCGAGAGAATGCAAATCTCCGCGTGTGATGATTGCTACCGCGGATGGTGGATATGAGTCTGCTAGTGACTATGATGAGGAGACTTTGGCTCTTATTACACGTGAAGAACATGGTGGAGATGATTCTGATCATGAGACGCAATACATGGCTCCTGAAGACGCTGACAGGTATGAATGTTTAGTTGCTCAACGTGTTTTGAGTGTGCAGATCACACAAGCTGAGCAAAATCAGAGGCACAATTTGTTCCATACCAAGGGAGTTGTGAAGGAACGTTCTGTGCGCGTCATCATAGACGGAGGGAGCTGCAACAACTTGGCTAGCATGGAGATGGTGGAGAAGCTTTCTCTCACCACAAGACCACATCCACATCCTTACTACATCCAATGGTTCAACAACAGCGGCAAGGTTAAGGTAACACGTACCGTTCGTGTGCATTTTAGTATCTCTACATATGCTGATTATGTTGATTGTGATGTGGTACCTATGCAAGCATGTTCCTTATTACTTGGTAGACCATGGCAATTTGATAAAAATTCTGTACACCATGGTAGAAACAATCACTATACTCTTGTTCATAAGGATAAAAATATTACTTTGCTTCCTATGACTCCTGATTCCATTTTGAAAGATGATATTAATAGAGCTAATAAAGCAAAACAAGAGACGAATAAGAGTGAAAATCAGATTGTGGCAAAAGAATTTGAGCAACAAATGAAGCCTAATAATAAACCATCTAGTGTTGCTTCTGAAATTAAATTGAAAAGTGCATGTTTATTTGCCACCAAATCTGATATTGATGAGCTAGATTTCAGCAAATCTGTTTGCTATGCTTTTGTGTGCAAAGAGGCATTATTTTCATTCGAGGACGTGCCTTCCTCTTTGCCTCCTGCTGTCACTAACATTTTGCAGGAGTTCGCTGACATCTTTCCACAAGACGTGCCACCGGGATTACCGCCTATTCGAGGGATTGAGCATCAGATTGACTTAATTCCCGGTGCTTCACTGCCAAACCGTGCACCATACCGTACCAATCCAGAGGAGACGAAGGAGATTATGCGTCAAGTACAAGAGCTTCTCGACAAAGGTTATATACGCGAATCCCTTAGTCCTTGTGTTGTTCCTATTATTCTAGTGCCGAAAAAGGATGGTACATCACGTATGTGTGATGATTGTAGAGGCATTAATAATATTACTATTCGTTATCGTCATCCTATTCCTAGGATAGATGATATGCTTGATGAATTGAGTGGCTCTACAATATTCTCCAAAGTTGATTTGCATAGTGGATACCATCAAATTCGTATGAAATTGGGAGATGAATGGAAAACAGCATTCAAAAGTAAGTTTGGATTATATGAGTGGTTAGTCATGCCTTTTGGGTTAACTAATGCACCTAGTACCTTCATGAGATTAATGAACGAAGTTTTACGTGCTTTCATTGGACGATTTGTGGTAGTTTACTTTGATGACATATTGATTTATAGCAGATCTTTGGAAGAACATTTGGAACATTTACGTGCTGTTTTTATTGCTCTACGTGATGCACGTTTGTTTGGTAACCTTGGGAAGTGCACCTTTTGCACCGACCGAGTATCTTTTCTTGGCTATGTTGTTACTCCACAGGGAATTGAAGTTGATAAAGCCAAGATTGAAGCTATTGAGAGTTGGCCGCAACCCAAAACGGTCACACAAGTGAGGAGTTTTCTTGGCCTCGCTGGGTTCTATAGGCGTTTTGTGAGAGATTTCAGCACCATTGCTGCACCTCTCAATGAGCTTACAAAGAAAGATGTGCCTTTTCTTTGGGGTACCGCACAGGAAGAAGCCTTCTCGGTATTGAAAGATAAGTTGACACATGCTCCTTTACTCCAACTTCCTGATTTTAATAAGACTTTTGAGCTTGAATGTGATGCTAGTGGAATTGGATTAGGCGGTGTGTTATTACAAGATGGCAAACCTGTTGCATACTTTTCTGAAAAATTGAGTGGGCCTAGTCTGAATTATTCTACTTATGATAAAGAATTATATGCTCTTGTTTGGACTTTAGAAACATGGCAACATTATTTATGGCCCAAAGAATTTGTTATACATTCTGATCATGAATCTTTGAAACATATTAAAAGTCAAGCTAAACTGAATCGTAGACATGCTAAATGGGTTGAATTCATTGAGACTTTTCCTTATGTCATTAAACACAAGAAGGGAAAAGAAAATGTTATTGCTGATGCATTGTCTCGCCGCTATACTATGCTTTCACAACTTGACTTCAAAATATTTGGTTTGGAGACCATCAAAGATCAATATGTGCATGATGCTGATTTTAAAGATGTAATGCAGAATTGTAAAGAAGGAAGAATGTGGAACAAGTTCATCGTTAACGATGGATTTGTGTTTCGTGCTAACAAGCTATGCATTCCAGCTAGCTCCGTTCGTCTTTTGTTGTTGTAGGAGGCGCATGGAGGAGGATTAATGGGACACTTTGGCGTGAAGAAGACGGAGGACGTACTTGCTACACATTTCTTTTGGCCAAAGATGAGACGGGATGTTGAGCGTTTTATTGCTCGATGCACTACATGTCAAAAAGCTAAGTCACGACTCAATCCTCATGGTTTATATATGCCTTTGCCTGTACCTAGTGTTCCTTGGGAGGATATATCTATGGACTTTGTTTTAGGTTTACCTCGAACAAAGAAGGGGAGGGATAGCATATTTGTTGTCGTGGATAGATTCTCGAAAATGGCACACTTTATACCATGTCATAAAAGCGATGATGCTGTTAATGTTGCTGATTTGTTCTTTCGTGAAATTATTCGCTTGCATGGTGTGCCAAATACTATTGTTTCAGATCGTGATACTAAATTTCTTAGCCACTTTTGAAGATGTTTATGGGCTAAGTTGGGGACTAAACTGCTTTTTAGTACTACTTGTCACCCCCAAACTGATGGACAAACTGAAGTAGTCAATAGAACGTTGTCTACTATGCTTAGGGCTGTTTTGAAGAATAATAAGAAAATGTGGGAGGAATGCTTGCCTCATATTGAATTTGCTTATAATCGTTCATTGCATTCTACTACTAAGATGTGCCCTTTTGAAGTTGTGTATGGTTTCCTACCTCGTGCACCTATTGATTTGTTGCCTCTTCCATCTTCGGAGAAGGTTAATTTTGATGCTAAACAACGTGCTGAATTGATTTTAAAAATGCATGAGTTAACTAAGGAAAACATTGAGCGTATGAATGCTAAATATAAACTTGCTGGAGATAAGGGTAGAAAACATGTTGTGTTTGCACCTGGAGATCTTGTTTGGTTACATTTGCGTAAGGATAGATTTCCTGATTTGCGCAAATCAAAGTTAATGCCACGTGTTGATGGTCCCTTTAAGGTGTTAGAGAAAATAAATGATAATGCATATAAACTTGAGCTGCCTGCAGATTTTGGGGTTAGTCCCACTTTTAACATTGCAGATTTGAAGCCTTATTTGGGTGAGGAAGATGAGTTTTCGTCGAGGACGACTTCATTTCAAGAAGGGGAGGATGATGAGGACATCAATACCATTGTTACACCCACAGCCCCTACTGCTACATATACGGGACCAATTACTAGAGCTCGCGCACGCCAATTAAATTATCAGGTACTTTCGTTTCTTGGTAATGATTCTAATGTTCATGAGAATATGATGCTGCCTAAATTGGATACATTTGTTTTGCTTACAAATGAAGGGCCTAGCTTGGAGAAGGATGAACATTGGAGCAAGAACAAGCATGGAGATGATGCCATGCGCAAGGGGAACAAGAACGGAGTTACAAGTGATGATTTCAGGACTTTGAAGCCACCATAATGGGTGCATGAAGCCATGGACAAAATATACAAGATGCCACTTCATAAATTTCGTCCCGAGGCTATTATAGGTGCCGCGTCACCTTTTTATTGGGCCAGGCCCATGTAATTTCGAAATACATAATTATAGGTTATTTTTAGAGTCCGTATGTGTGGGGAAACAAGAGATATGGTTGATTTCGGACCCCTCCAACAAGGGCCACGAAATTCCCCCTCTCTTCCTCCATATATACAGCCCTTAGGGCACCGTTTAGACTTTGGGGGGTTTTGTTTAGATTAAAAGTTCGCCATAGCTGCAACTTCGCGTACTTCGTTTGTGTTCAACGACGAGACAAAGGCGTCACAGAACCCCACCTTGATCAATAAAGCTTTCATCTTATATTCGCAATATCCAGATTGCAATCTTAGTTTCTTGCTTGTTCTTCGTTTGCTCGTAGGAAACAGATCCTCGTGGTCAGGTTGATCGTGCTCCGGCGTGGTTAATAACCTCTCGGAGTTGGTTTAGTGATTGCTAAGGCGCGACGTCCTCGCACGTTCGTAGTCGGATCGTCAAAGTCGACTGCCACCAAAGTGATATCCATCATCTCATCGAAAGACGGGACACCTTTGCCTCTATCAGTACTTTTATGAGATTAATGAACGAAGTTTTACGTGCTTTCATTGGACGATTTGTGGTAGTTTACTTTGATGACATATTGATTTATAGCAGATCTTTGGAAGAACATTTGGAACATTTACGTGCTGTTTTTATTGCTCTACGTGATGCACATTTGTTTGGTAACCTTGGAAAGTGCACCTTTTGCACCGCCCGAGTATCTTTTCTTGGCTATGTTGTTACTCCACAGGGAATTGAAGTTGATAAAGCCAACATTGAAGCTATCGAGAGTTGGCCGCAGCCCAAAACGGTCACACAAGTGAGGAGTTTCCTTGGCCTCGCTGGTTTCTATAGGCGTTTTGTGAGAGATTTCAGCACCATTGCTGCACCTCTCAACGAGCTTACAAAGAAGGATGTGCCTTTTGTTTGGGGTACCGCACAGGAAGAAGCCTTCATGGTATTGAAAGATAAGTTGACACATTCTCCTTTACTCCAACTTCCTAATTTCAATAAGACTTTTGAGCTTGAATGTGATGCTAGTGGAATTGGATTAGGAGGTGTGTTATTACAAGATGGAAAACCTGTTGCATACTTTTCTGAAAAATTGAGTGGGCCTAGTCTGAACTATTCTACTTATGATAAAGAATTATATGCTCTTGTTCGGACCTTAGAAACATGGCAACATTATTTATGGCCCAAGGAATTTGTTATACATTCTGATCATGAATCTTTGAAACACATTAAAAGTCAAGCAAAACTGAATCGTAGACATGCTAAATGGGTTGAATTCATTGAGACTTTCCCTTATGTCATTAAACACAAGAAGGGTAAAGAAAATGTTATTGCTGATGCCTTGTCTCGTCGTTATACTATGCTTTCACAACTTGACCTTAAAATATTTGGTTTGGAGACCATCAAAGATCAATATGTGCATGATGCTGATTTTAAAGATGTAATGCAGAATTGTAAAGAAGGAAGAATGTGGAACAAGTTTGTTGTTAACGATGGATTTGTGTTTCGTGCTAACAAGCTATGCATTCCAGCTAGCTCCGTTCGTCTTTTGTTGTTGCAGGAGGCGCATGGAGGAGGATTAATGGGACACTTTGGTGTGAAGAAGACGGAGGACGTACTTGCTACACATTTCTTTTGGCCAAAGATGTGACGGGATGTTGAGCGTTTTATTGCTCGCTGCACTACATGTCAAAAAGCTAAGTCACGACTCAATCCTCATGGTTTATATATGCCTTTGCCTGTACCTAGTGTTCCTTGGGAGGATATATCTATGGACTTTGTTTTAGGTTTACCTCGAACAAAGAAGGGGAGGGATAGCATATTTGTTGTCGTGGATAGATTCTCGAAAATGGCACACTTTATACCATGTCATAAAAGCGATGATGCTGTTAATGTTGCTGATTTGTTCTTTCATGAAATTATTCGCTTGCATGGTGTGCCAAATACTATTGTTTCAGATCGTGATACTAAATTTCTTAGCCACTTTTGGAGATGTTTATGGGCTAAGTTGGGGACTAAACTGCTTTTTAGTACTACTTGTCACCCCCAAACCGATGGACAAACTGAAGTAGTCAATAGAACGTTGTCTACTATGCTTAGGGCTGTTTTGAAGAATAATAAGAAAATGTGGGAGGAATGCTTGCCTCATATTGAATTTGCTTATAATCGTTCATTGCATTCTACTACTAAGATGTGCCCTTTTGAAGTTGTGTATGGTTTCCTACCTCGTGCACCTATTGATTTGTTGCCTCTTCCATCTTCGGAGAAGGTTAATTTTGATGCTAAACAACATGCTGAATTGATTTTAAAAATGCATGAGTTAACTAAGGAAAACATTGAGCGTATGAATGAATGCTAAATATAAACTTGCTGGAGATAAGTGTAGAAAACATGTTGTGTTTGCACCTGGAGATCTTGTTTGGTTACATTTGCGTAAGGATAGATTTCCTGATTTGCGCAAATCAAAGTTAATGCCACGTGCTGATGGTCCCTTTAAGGTGTTAGAGAAAATAAATGATAATGCATATAAACTTGAGCTGCCTGCAGATTTTGGGGTTAGTCCCACTTTTAACATTGCAGATTTGAAGCCTTATTTGGGTGAGGAAGATGAACTTCCGTCGAGGACGACTTCATTTCAAGAAGGGGAGGATGATGAGGACATCAATACAATTGTTACACCCACAGCCCCTGCTGCTATACATACTGGACCAATTACTAGAGCTCGTGCACGCCAACTAAATTACCAGGTACTTTCGTTTCTTGGTAATGATTCTAATGTTCATGAGAATATGATGCTGCCTAAATTGGATACATTTGTTTTGCTTACAAATGAAGGGCCTAGCTTGGAGAAGGATGAACATTGGAGCAAGAACAAGCATGGAGATGATGGCATGCGCAAGGGGAACAAGAACGGAGTTACAAGTGATGATTTCAGGACTTTGAACCCACCATAATGGGTGCATGAAGCCTTGGACGAAATATACAAGATGCCACTTCATAAATTTCGTCCCGAGGCTATTTTAGGTGCTGCGTCACCTTATTATTGGGCCAGGCCCATGTAATTTCGAAATACATAAGTATAGGCTATTTTTAGAGTCCGTATGTGTGGGGAAACAAGAGATAGGGTTGATTTCGGACCCCTCCACCAAGGGCCACGAAATTCCCCCCTCTTCCTCCATATATACAGCCCTTAGGGCATCGTTTAGACTTTGGGTTTTGTTTAGATTAAAAGTTCGCCATAGCTGCAACTTCGCGTACTTCGTTTGTGTTCAACGACCAGACAAAGGCGTCACAGAACCCCACCTTGATCAATAAAGCTTTCATCTTATATTCGCAATATCCAGATTGCAATCTCAGTTTCTTGCTTGTTCTTCATTTGCTCGCAGGAAACAGACCCTCGTGGTCAGGTTGATCGTGCTCCGGCGTGGTCAATAACCTCTCGGAGTTGGTTTAGCGATTGCTAAGGTACGACGTCCTCGCACGTTCGTAGTCGGATCGTCAAAGTCGACTGCCACCAAAGCGATATCCATCATCTCATCGAAAGACGGGACACCTTTGCCTCTATCACGTGCATTGATGGGTACGGTGATTGGAAGGATTTCGTCCATGGAAAGCGGATTGCATGAGGCCGTCAGAAGTTTGCTGACGGGTTTTGAGGTACGTTTGATAATGTACTTCTTTGTCAATTGCGCATAAACAAGATGCACCCTGTGTAGATAGTAGCCCCTGAGACTCTGTGCGCTGTCAAAATTGACGGCGCGCAGAGGATCATAATCCCAGGTCTAAAATGTCGCCTTTGTATACAGGTGGCGAAGTGTTCGGAATCGAGCCGAACTGATGATTTTGCCGAACTAAAGCGGCAACTTGACGTGGCAGATGCCGACATCGCGCTCGTCAACGAGCGGCTTAATGAGGCTCAAGGTATGCAATTCCTCAGGCGGCATCTGGTAAGAGGAGCTTTATGCCAGTATCTTACAATGTGTGTGCTTGACGCAGATGGTGCGTCCGCCGTGGAGAGTCTACGGGCGGAACTTGCCTGAGCTAAGGAACAAGCCAGGAAAAGTGATGCGGCTGCCGAGAAGGCCCTTGAAGAGCTGAGAGCCGAACAGGCTGCTCACTGCCGAAGCAAGAAGGACATGGCCGTGAAGGCCGTGAAGTTAAAAAGTGATGCTGACCGTTGCAAGTTTCTTGAGAAAGAAGACCGCGCGAGACAGACGGACTTAGAGAAGGCCGTTGCTGATGCCAAGGACGCTCGCTCTGCGATGAGAGCTGCGAAGGAGGAGCTGCGTCAGGCCGGACAGATTGCGGTTGGAAAGCCCTTTATGCTGCGGAGGAAGTTTTGTGATCCGAAGTTTGCTCCGTTGGACCGGATGTGGAGTGCGGAGGACACCTATCTGGATTTGGCAGCGAGTGCTGCTGATGCGACCGAATACTTTCGAGATCAAGAAGATCGCGAAGTGGAAAGGCTTTTCTGGTCGCAGTTCCAGAATCCAGAGAGTCCACTGACAGTGGATGATCGTCTGGCTCAATGGGCCGAACTGAATAGATTGTCCGGACTCGCCATGAAGTACGTCATGGGTCATCTGTGGCCAGGGAGATCGGAGCCAAAGAGTTATTTCAGCTTGGTGCAACAATTCCTTGACGCGGTGCCACGTATCAATGCGATGAAGAGGTCAACATGCATAGAGGGTGCACGGATGGCTCTTGCCCGTGTCAAGACATACTGGGCAGAGATGGAGACCACCGTTGTTGCATCCCGAGATTTGGACAAAAGCCGAGTACCCTCCGAGCACTATTTTCAGGAAGTCCTTGAAGGCGCTCATGTAATAGAGACGCAGTGCTCGAAGGATGCTATGTTCTGATAGCATATGTAATTATAAAGCAATATTTTGATGAATTGTAGTAGCCTTTTATACTTGTGCCTTCAAGTATTTGGAACACCTCCTGTGCGGCCGTTTTAAGATATATATACAAAATCTGAAAGATTGCAGTCGTTGGCTTCAGCCCCCATGCACATAGTGCGGGGGTGCTCGCAGAAGGCGCATTTTCACACTTAATCCAACGTCTTGGTCCTACAAAGGAGGTGATAGCGTAGCGAGCTAGGCAACCGGACTATAATGCTTTAACACTTTCACTTAGCCATAGGAGCTTGACAATGGGACTATTTAGGTAGCCCCTGGTGGCGACTGCGCTCGCCCAAATTCGGGACGCGTATGTGCCTGGCCGGGAAACGACCCTTCGTTAATGTGGAGGAATCCTACAGATTCCGGAGAGTCATCGAGTGGTTGACCAGTCTCACACAATATCATGACAGCCGGTTTTCGACTTTCTTTACTGTGGTGCTCGCCTGGCCGAACCAGGGCACAATCGCAGTAGTTCTCCTAGTGCCGCCTTAGCCGATAGAGCGGAACGTAAGGCGGCCGAACATAGGAGCCGGGCAACCCAACATTTGACCAAAATCATGACTCGGAGCTGATGCATATAAGGCCAAACTCGCGACGCCGAACACTCCCTAAGGTATTCGGTCTTTATGAGAGTGGGCGAGGTAACACTCTGAGGTATAAGCCCCTAGTGTTCAGGTACGCGCAAGAATTCTGACGTGGCCACATGCCAAGACGCCAGCCTCCTCCTTGGTCATAGAACCAGGGGATGTGTATCAACAAGAGATAGTAAAAAAGGTTTACGCAGGGTCTTAATCTGAAAAGAATCCTTGGAACGGGTCCCTACTGCACGTCTGCGCATGTGTCTCCATTGTGCCGTATCTTGGACGGGCGCAGCACGACGTTCATCTGTAAAAAGAGAGCAACTAAGTTGGAAAAGGGGCGTGCCGAACAAAAGTTATATGAAATAAACAAAGTGTAAAGTAAAATATGAAAAATTGAGCTTTATTGTCTCTTATTTTATACGTGTGAAGCCCCTAGTGCAGGGGTATATGGCCACTAAGCCTTTATCAATGATACTTCTGTGCCGAACTCGTCTATCCGTGTCCGTGGTCTTAATGACCTGTTCTGATGTTCTGGCTGGTGAAGCCATTGTATTGTGGGGCTGTTAAAGCGGCAGCACAATCCTCCACTTGGGGGAGGTGTTTTCACTACTTCCCCTTTAAGGAGATGATGCCGCGTGGACCGGGCATCTTAAGCGTAAGAGATGCATAATGCGGTATTGCGTTAAAGCGGGCGAAAGCTTCGCGTCCCAGTAGTGCTTGATAGCGACTTGAGAATGGGACGATGTGGAAAGTCAGCTTTTCGCGACGGAAGTTATCCGCAGAGCCGAAAATAACCTCGAGCCGGAGAAAACCCATGCAATGGGTGTCTGGACCTGGCGTTACTCCTTGAAAGGAGGTTTTGCTGTGGCGAATTCTTTTTGGGTCGATCCCCATGTGGCGGATTGAGTCTTGATATATCAGGTTGAGTCCGCTGCCACCGTCCATAAGGACATTTGAAAACTGGAGTCCACCAATTATTGGATCGAGAACTAGGGCAGTCCAGCCTGGGTTCCTGACACTTCTAGAATAATCCAGATGATCAAAGATGATTGGTTTTGACAACCAGTGGCGGGATTCCTTTGGGATAGGCCGTGGGGCGCGTACCTTTATGGGCGCCGCACGTTTTGTTATGTGGAGTAAGTTTACTGTTTTTACTTCTGGTGGGAAATTCTTTTGTTTCCTGGTACTCTGCTTTTGGGGTTCGTCCTCGTCTTCGCTTGGTGTGTCGAGCCCCTTGTGTTCGGCGTTGAGTCTGCCGAATTGTTTGAAAACCCAACAATCTCTGTGGGTATGGTTAGCAGGCTTTTCGGGAGTGCTGTGTATTTGACATATCCTATCCAAGATTTTGTTTAGGTTGGATAGGTCGTCCCTGTTATCTTGGAGGGGCGGCTTTTTCTGATTCTGTCATGAGCTTTTGAATCCGGCGTTGACTGCCGTGCTCTTCAGACTTTTTTCCTTAGTCTGGCGACGGTCCTTATTGCGTCGTAGTTTTCCGTTTCCATCCCTAGTTTCGGATGTACTTGGGCACTGGTGCTGCATCTTGCCAACCAGCTGTCCTCTCCTGCGCAAAAGCGGGTCATGAGGCTTGTTAGTGCAGCCATTGTTCTTGGCTTTTCTTGGCCGAGGTGTCTGGCGAGCCATTCGTCTCGGACATTATGCCTGAAAGCCGCTAAGGCTTCAGCGTCCGGACAGTCGACTATCTGATTCTTTTTAGTAAGAAATCTATTCCAGAATTGCCGAGCTGACTCTCCGGGCTGTTGATAGAGGCGAGGGTGTCCCGATCTTTCGATGAGATGATAACTATCGATTTGGTGGAGACGACTTTGACGATCCGACTACAAACGTGCACGACGTTGCGCCTTAGCAATCGCTAAACCAACTCCGAGAGGTTATTGACCACGCTGGAGCACGATCAACCTGACCACGAAGGTCTATTCCTGCAAGCAATCGAAGAACGAGCAAGAATATGATAAAGCAATCTAAATATTGCGAATATATATGAAGTATTGATAATGGTGGGGATCCGTAAGCGGTCTTGGTCTGGTCGTTGGACACAAACGAAGTACACGAAGTTGCACTGGCTAACTTTTAACTAAACAAATTCCAAGGAAAAGCTACTAGATGGATCTACTTATATAGGAGCAAGGGGTGGCGGCCAAGGAGGTGGGAGGACGTCCCAAGGCAGCCTAAAACTAAATCTAGGTCGTACAAGGCCAATGGGCCCAAGTGGAGGTGATGTAACACCTTTGGACTTGTAGTTTGACTCGGATTTTGCTGTAGCATCAGATTGTTTCGTCCACAACTCAACGCTCCGGACGAATTTGAAGGTGATTCCAATTGGGTTGGAAAGTGCACGAAATCTAGTTTCCAACAAAAAAAGAATCACCCAATTCGGAGTCCGTATGAAAAACTTGTGTGCGTTTTGAGTCAGGTGTGTCTGTGCAGTCCGAATCTGAATGCAGAACGTGAGAGACTTGGACTCTATCTACTCTTGGGCCAAAAGTGACGTGAGAGAACTTTTTGGACAGCAAATAAACATCTCTTTCTTCCTTATCTTCATATGTGGATTGTACAAATGTCCCATACACCTGCAATTAGACAAAACACAAAAGTGTGTGAAGTATTTTTGTTCTGGATAACATAAATAGATTATTGAATAGTTTGCACTAGAAATCACCTGACAAATATGCATATATGCAATATTTTTGGTCATATCCAAGGTAGTCATGTCCTCATCATCCTCCCCTTCTTGAAAATAAAGCCGTCCTCGGCGTTGCTTAATCTGAAATGTGGCTAACAAAAGAGACAAGGTGTACATGTTGTATATGTATATGTCATCCATTTTTACTTCCCTTGATTTTTGCATATATGACACATGAATAGATGAGTAACTTGCATAGTTCATAAAATCTAAAGCCAAAAAATTAGCATAAGAAGTAGAAGGCATGAAAATATTGCAACTCAGTTTGCACATATAAGTGAAGCTCTTATTCATTTCAAAAGATTGACAATGTTCATCATTAAACCATCCCAACATTGGTGAATAAACCTTACTTGCATCAAATTTACACGCTACAACATGCTTAAATAAGCAAACATGCAATAAGTCATTCAACACAGAATCATCACCAAGATTAGAGGTCATATCAAAATGATTAAACATTGGTTCTTTTGCATCAATAGTTAATTCAATGGGTGCACTCAAAATTGTTGGTATTTCAGTTGTTTGATCACATGGCAAAGTCAAATTATCAACGTAGTCCTCTAAAATAGGTGGTGTGATCTAAGTAGTGGGTAGCTCATCAGATGGTGCATTCAAATTGACAAGGCATTCATCATTCTCATGTAGAGATGGAAGATCAGTACCTTTGTCATTACCTCTTATGATCAACTCAGATGATGTAGCCACTCTCGGGGGCGATGTGTCACATGGTGGAGGTGATGTAGTCCTGACAACAACGGATGTGGTTGTCGTAGTATGCCTAGTAGTTGAAGGAACAATCATATCAACTCTTGGAATGTGCACTGTGCGCTTGTTCTCCTCGTGGCCAACACGTCGTTTTATTTCCTGTTCAGCTTTGCAAGCAAGATGAAACAAATGGTCCATAGGATAACACTCTTCATGAATTAGTATCTCTTGAATATCACGGTTTAATCCTCCCCAAAATTTATCCATAAAATCATCTTCACTTTCTTCTAAAGTGGAATGCAACAAGGTAGTTTGTAAATCATCATAATATTTTGTTATAGTTTCACTACCTTGTTTTAAGTGTTGCAACTTCTTAATCATGTCACGAGTATAATAAGTAGGGACGAAGTTGCACTGGCTAACTTTTAACTAAACAAATCCCAAGGAAAAGCTACTAGATGGATCTACTTATATAGGAGCAAGGGGTGGCTGCCAAGGAGGTGGGAGGACGTCCCAAGGCATCCTAAAACTAAATCTAGGTCATACAAGGCCAATGGGCCCAAGTGGAGGTGATGTAACACCTTTGGACTTGTAGTTTGACTCGGATTCTGCTGCAGCATCAGATTGTTTCGTCCACAACTCAACGCTCCGGACGAATTTGAAGGTGATTCCAATTGGGTTGGAAAGTGCACGAAATCTAGTTTCCAACAAAAAAAGAATCACCCAATTCGGAGTCCGTATGAAAAACTTGTGTGCGTTTTGAGTCAGGTATGTCTGTGCAGTCCGAATCTGAATCCAGAACGTGAGAGACTTGGACTCTATCTTCTCTTGGGCCAAAAGTGACGTGAGAGAACTTTTTGGACAGCAAATAAACATCTCTTTCTTCCTTATCTTCATATGTGGATTGTACAAATGTCCCATACACCTGCAATTAGACAAAACACAAAAGTGTGTGAAGTATTTTTGTTCTGGATAACATAAATAGATTATTGAATAGTTTGCACTAGAAATCACCTGACAAATATGCATATATGCAATATTTTTGGTCATATCCAAGGTAGTCATGTCCTCATCAGCTGTTGAGTTATGTGACTAAGATCGTCTGCATCCGGAGGGCGCACATAGGTCCCTTGAAAATTTGCTCGGAAAGCGTCCTCGAGCTCTTCCCAACTTCCGATTGTGTTTTCAGGAAGGCTTTTGAGCCAATGCCGGGCTGGCCCTTTAAGCTTGAGGGGTAAGTATTTTATGGCGTGGAGGTCATCTCCTCTAGACATATGTATGTGGAGGATATAATCCTCGATCCAGACTCCAGGGTCTGTTGTTCCATCATATGCCTCTATGTTTATGGGTTTGAATCCTGCTGGAAATTCATAATCTAGGACCTCATCGGTGAAACATAGGGGGTGTGCGGCACCCCTGTATTTGGGTGTGCCGGATTCTGATAATGGCTTTATTGCATTGCTTACGAGAGCTTGCTTTCTTGGCCCGTAAATGGACCTGGCTGGGCCATAATGCGAATCCTTAAGTGGGTCGCATGCCGGCTTAAGTGCGGCGCTGCTTGCCGCTTTATGCTGGCCATGGGGTCGTCTATCCGACCGTGTGGCTTTCTCACTTTTGGAATGCGAGGGCTCTAAGGCCTCCTCGTCGAATTCAGGCAGGAGCTTTCTCTTCGGATAGCTTTTAGTGCGGCGACTGTCGCCGTATTTGTCTGCGGTATTGATTACTTTACTCCATCTAATCCTGAGTGCATCTTCCGCAGTTTTTAGCTTCCGCTTCTGCTTTTTCAGGCTGCGTGCGGTTGCAACGAGCCGTTTGTGGAGGTTCTTCTACTTCGTGGGCTTGTCCGGCGTAGGGTCGTCCGGAATGCCATTTTCACCGGGGGAGGGATGTTCGGTTTCTCTATCCAGGTTGTCCTGTTGGGACGGTTGCTCTAAGGCATGCTCGTCGTCTACCGACTCATCCTGCTCTATGGTCGGGTCTTTATCGAGGCGGGGCTGGGGTCGGTGTTTACGCCGACGCTTTGATTGTTTTTCGAGAGATCGATCCCTCTTTCCATCCCCGTTTTCCTCGTTGTTGCTTCCTTTAGGGGTATCCACCATGTACACATCATGAGATGAGGTGGCTGTCCAATGCCCTATAGGCGTTGGTTTTTGGTTGTCTCCTGCATCGTCGTCCATACCGTCGATGTCTTCGGAGTCAAAGTCGAGCATGTCGGTTAAGTCGTCGACAGTGGCTACGAAGTGGGTGGTGGGTGGGTTTTGAATTTCTTCATCATCCGAATCCCATCCTTGCTGACCGTAGTCCAGCCAGGGCTCTCCTGATAAAGAGAGAGACTTTAGCGAATTCAGGATGTCGTCGAAGGGCGAGTGTTGAAAGATGTCTGCGGCGGTGAACTCCATTATCGGCGCCCAATCGGATTCGATCGGCAGGGGCGCGGGGGGCTCAGAGTTCGGAAAGGAATCCAGCTCCTCGGAGTCACGGGCCATGCGGAGTGCGGGGCTGGAGTTCGGCCCGATCGCCTCTGAGATCGCAGCCCCTGAGGCAGCGTCCAACCGCTGATCCTCGATCGGCGCAGTAGGCTCCGAATCAATGGTCGGAACCGATGTGTGTGCGGCCTCCAAGGCGCTGTTCGGTGGCAGAGCTATATCATGCCCATCGAGACAGTGCGGCGCGCTTGGCTGTGGCTCGAATTCGTCGAAGATCAAGTCCCCGCGGATGTCAGCCGTGTAGTTTAGGCTTCCAAACCTGACCTGATGGCCAGGGGCGTAGCTTTTGATCTGCTCAAGGTGGCCAAGCGACTTGGCCCGCAGTGCGAAGCCGCCGAAGACGAAGATCTGTCCGGGGAGAAAAGTCTCACCCTGGACTGCATCATTGTTGATGATCGAAAGAGCCATCAGGCCTAAAGGCGACGGCACAGAGGAACTCTCAATGAAAGCACCAATGTCGGTGTCAAAACCGGCAGATCTCGGGTAGGGGGTCCCGAACTATGCGTCTAGGCCGGATGGTAACAGGAGGCAAGGAACATGATGTTTTACCTAGGTTTGGGCCCTCTTGATGGAGGTAAAACCCTACGTCCTGCTTGATTAATATTGATGATATGGGTAGTACAAGAGTAGATCTACCACGAGATCAAGGAGGCTAAACCCTAAAAGCTAGCCTATGGTATGATTGTTGTATGATGAAGTTGTCCTACGAACTAAAACCCTCTGGTTTATATAGACACCGGAGAGTGTTAGGGTTACACAAAGTCGGTTACAATGGTAGGAGATCTAAATATCCGCATCGCCAAGCTTGCCTTCCACGCCAAGGAAAGTCCCATCCGGACACGGGATGAAGTCTTCAATCTTGTATCTTCATAGTCCAGGAGTCCGGCTGAAGGTATAGTCCGGCTACCCGAACACCCCCTAATCCAGGACTCCCTCAGGTTGTGTGAAGATTACCTCACTTGCGACATTGCTTTCAATGCGGTTATGCCTCTAAGTCATGCTTCGACACGTGGGAGATATAGCCGCATCAAGGGTGTTACAGGGTGTCAACCATGTAGACATCATAAGTGGATGTCGTGGTCCACCTGCCAGTGTTTAACAGAGGCAAGGTGTTTTCTATGGGGCCATCGGCATCTTCATCCATGTCAGTGGCCTCGCCATAGTCTAGAACGTAGGCTTAATCATCGACCGTGGCGACTAGGTGGGTGGGATGTAAATTTCCCGATCTTTGAATTTAAGTCCAATCTGGTCATAAACTGAAGTTTTGCCGTCTGAGATAGACATGCTCTAGATGCAATCAAGCATCTCATTGAGGTTAGACAACTCTTCAAAATTTACTGCTTGGTTGTAGCCGGGGCTAACTCAAAGTATGCTCGGCATGTGCCCCGACGTGTCTTCGGTGCAAAGGGGACACGAAGATGATTCTGGATCCTACGCCGAGGTCGGCTCTGGACTCGACGCGCCTTCAGAGGTGGGAGCCAGATCCATGTCCAGGCTGGAGATCAGAAGGGGATCATTCAGAGTAGTTAAGCCAAGGGTCTCTGGTGATGCTATGGGTCTTGGCCCGATGACCTCAACAAAGATCGGTTCTGTAGTAGATCCTCTGGAGTTGGGTTCGTCCTAAATCTGGCCAGGCGGATGCCCGACATGACAAGTTTGCCACGGGAATCTACGGTGTAATCAAGGCTACCAAAGGTCATGATCTGACCCGGGGCATAGTTTTCGATGGAGACCAGGTGACTCATCGAGTCAACGCAGAAGATTATGCTGCCGAACACAAAAATTTGGCCAGGGCGTAAACGCTCCCACAGCCATTGACACAGTTGATCTGCGAGCGAGCCATCGATCCTTCTATTGATCCCATACCGGAACTCTCAATGAAAGCAACAGTGTCGGTGTCAAAACCAGCTGACCTCATTGTAGGGGGTCCCAAGCTGTGGATCTCTGACAGATGGTAATAATAATAGAGAGACGATGTTTTACCTAGGTTCGGGCCCTCTTGATGGAGATAAAACCCTACATCCTGCTCTTGTTTATATTAACGGAGATGTATCAACTACAGAGTTGATCTACCTCGAGATCGTAAGATGTGGTCTAACTCTAGGTCTAGGTGAATGATATTGCATTGATGTCCCCTCTATGAGCTAAACCCCACGGCTTATATACACGCCAGGTAGGGTATGTAGGGTTACAAGGTCGGTATCTAGGCACAAGGTGGTAGGAGAAATCTTGGAGTATACGAAAAGTCTTCGGTGGAGGTACTCTCGATCATGCCTCCTGCATGATGCCTCCGGAGTCCATCTTGAGTATGAATGAGGGCCCATCGGTCCAACCCGGGGATCATGGGCCAACTAGGTTAGCACCCCCTAATCCAAAGACATCGTCAACCCTGACCCCATTTTGACCAAGTTGGGCAAGCGGCGGTAGTAGTGCCAGTAGGAGCGGTTTTACCACTTGTAAGCGGTAGTACCGCGCCTACCACCTCTATCACTCCCGCTCATGGCTCTGCTCTTCAAGCTCTCCCCTGTTTCCTCAGCAGTAGTAGAGCAGCAGTGGTGGGCAGCAGTACCACCTATAGGAGGTAGTATCGCTGGGTTGGTACTGCCTCTCCCCCTTGTCCTGCTCTGGTCTCTTGGCGCACGATGCTGCAACCCCAGCGGTGGTACCGCTGGGGAAAGCGGTAGTACCGCTACGGCGGCACTACCGGCTTGAGGTCTCGCATCAATGCACTGCACTTCATGCACTATTGCCCGGGCGGTAGTACCGCTCCCCTGAGCGGGAGTACCGCTCGGTGCAGGCTGAAAAGTCCTCTTCCTCCCCAAACTCCATTGTTGCTCCAAAGCTTATTTTCGCCTGATCTCTCTCCCTAGCCAATCAAACTTGTTGATTTTTCTAGGGATTGGTCAAGAAGGCCTCGATCTACACGTCCACCAAGAGAAATTTGATTCCTCCCACTATTGCCTTGTGGATCTTGTTACTCTTGGGTGTTTAAGCACCCTAGACGGTTGACACTACTAGGGAAAACCTTATACACAGAGGATTATTAGTAGCGTCGGTTAGAATGAGGCGCTACTGCTAATTAACAATAGCGCGGCGTCAACAAGGGCGCTACTGCTATTGCTATCTACACAACAGTAGTGCGGCCCCAAGAAAATGCGCTACTGCTAAGTGGGCCACATGGCCACCCTGGGTCTAGCTTTAGTAGCAGCGGGGTTTGCATAAACTCACTACAACTAATGTGTTAGTTGTAGCGCCTGTTGGGCGTCCTCCGCTACTGCTAAGACCACCTTATCCCCTATACCTCATCACGTTCCATTCCTCTCCCTCACCACACACTCCCACTCTCGCACTCTCTGGCGCGGTCACCCGCTGCCGTCGCCCGTCACTGTCACCCACCGCCGTCGTCGTCGACGCGCCACCACCCGCCCGCCGCAGTCACCTGTAGCCGGCACACCACCGCAAGTGAGGTACCTCCTCCTTCATCCCTCCTTCCTCCCCCTCCTCCCTCCCTCCTCCCTCCCTCCATCCCTTCTCTTGTTGTTCTTGTAGAATGTAGGTAATTTGAATGTAGGTTTTACAATGTAGACATTATGGAATGTAGGTTTTTAATAGAATAATTTTTTAGGTCATTTGAGTAAATGGATACTTTATTTTGACTATTTTAGGTGTTTTGAATGGAATAGGAAATTTTAGGACTTTTGAATATAAACTTTAGTAATAGAAATTGTTAAGGTATAGAAATTTTTCAATATAGAAATGTATCGGAATGCCATATGAGAAATTTAGTACCAGAAATTTTTAGTAAGAAAATTTAGGTATGGAAATTTTTAGTAAGAAATATTAGTTATGCTTCTTAACCAAATGAAATGTTCAGGTTATAAGATATATTGATTTTTTTGTAAATGTAGGTCTTTCGAACCAGCATAATAATGTTTAGTTGATAGCTTATAGGGTTTCACTAAGTCCTATAATCAGGATAATAATGTTTTTGTTTACACTTTGTTTTTGCAGAAATGAAGGAGTCCCTACATCATCCCCATCATCGTCCCCGTCACCGACACCCTCCGATCTTAAGGTGAGAGCAGCCAAATCCCCATGACGTTGATGTCGATGCTGATGTGAGTAGTAGTAGATGAGTAAGGAAGTTGTGACAATGGAAAGGTGCCAATTTGTCACATGAGTTCATCAATTGCCTCCTCCATTGGACTAATTTTCTTAAAGTCCATCCCATGTGCGACCAAGTACTCCCACTTTAAAATTTTGCTTCAATACTTCTATTTCATTAATTCTTTTGAAAAATGTCGACAAAATGGATGCATAGATGCATTTTGCGGGGAATACCTCCGAGTTGCCTATGTTTTGGTGGAATGTTGATTCATTTCCGTTCCAACAAATTTCAGGCTTTCGATATGTCCTATTTTAGCAAAGGTCATGCCGGATTTTTCCATGAATTTTGACATGACTTGTGCTAGAATATGTAGGAAATATTGAGTGGCCCTGATTTTCTGGAAAGATAATTAAACGACATTTCAGGTTGACTTTAAGTCTGTCAGGGCTCCATACGTGACAGTCAAAAAATCAGTGAGGGAGTGTCCATCATATATGAGAGAGGAAGAAGAATCCCGATTGTTGTCGTGGGGGTAGCTTTTTCTTCATTCCAAGGTGCTACACATTTTGGGGTAATGCACTTTGGTGTGATAGGAGCATCTATCATCACTGATGGTTGCAAATGTCAGAGAGGAAGAATCCCGACTGTTGTCATGGGGGCCGCTTCTCCTTCATTCCCGTGTGCTAGACAGTTTGGTGTAATGCACTCGGGGGCGAAGGGAGAAGCGACCATCACCGATGGTCGAATATATACACCACGTGAGCTGAGAGTTTTCAAGAAAAGACTCAACAGACCTATAGTCAACCCGTGATGAATAATAATGGTCTAATTTATAGTTTTTGTAGTACATATATTGAATTTTAGAAGTTTAATCTTTGAATTATGAACATAGGAAATGTCTGACGACGACGATAGGATCCCGGAGTGCGACTACTGCAGCGACGACAGCGGTTTATGCGACATGCCTCACCTGCAAGACGGTCGGTGCTTCAGTATTAAGCTCGACGAGACCTTCGATGTTGAAATGGTACGCAGCGTCGACAACTCTTTTTTTGTAATTAAGCATGACTTCTACTTCTTCAACATGTAATTTTGTCTTTTACAATTCAACTAGTGCATCCCCTGCCATGCAAGATGCCATGTCTTGGAGAAGCTGAATTTTGAAGATCATGAGAATATGGAGACAAAGAGAGTTCACCTCATGACCCATCATGGTTATGCTTTTGCCGTAAAGCTATATAATGCGATGAACTACACCCATTTTGGTTGGTCGAAGTGGGAAGCGTTGTGCAAGGCGTATGGTTTTCAAGAGGGTATGCATGTCACCTTCTATCTTGGTGATCCTGAAGATGACATCGACGAACATAATGTAGATGAAGCTAATTTCGACATTTGGGTCCTTGTTGATACGCTTCCACTTCTACCTCTATATGAGTTTCTCAAATATATTTATTAAGTAAGTTATATTATTTATATAAAAATAGTTCACAACGTATATATTCCCTTGACAACTTATTTCCATTCTTCAAAACATGTTCGGAAAATAGTAGACAGAACCTACTACACTAATGGATCTGAAGTAACTTACGAGGAGAAAGATCATCTTATCTCCTTCTTTATTGATGTTGAGACTTACAATAAGAATTATGAAACTCCTCCACATTATGGTCAATATGTGCCACTATTCCATGTGTTCAACTACGCCAACATCCATAGAAATGGCATGGTAAGATTTTATTATTATTATTATGACACCAATGCATCTTTTCCATACATTCTTCTAAAGCTAAACTACATTGCTAACTACTCCCTCTGTCGCAAAATATAAGAACGTTTTTGACACTAGTGTAGTGTTAAAAGCGTTCTTATATTGTGGGACGGAGGGAGTATGTTACTATTATGATCTTCAACAGAAAATCCTGAATAATTGTGTGCCTCATCTGATGGATACGAAAGGTCATATGGATGTTGTTAGCTTACGGCCAAATCCGCCTATGGCTCACCGTTGTTCATATAAGATTTCTCAAAGAGAGGAAGACCTCACAATCAAAGAATGGAAAAAAGTTATGAATGATCACCTCGGAGCCACATTCCACTATGCTGAAGCTTCATGGTGGTGTTGGGAGCCTCCAATTCGGTTGTGGAGATAGCCACAACCTTATTTGTAAAGGATTGGTTGCCGCCTTCAAGGGCACCGCTAGTGGAATCACGACATCTCGCATTGTGTGGGGGCATGGGGAGAATACGGTGGCCCTAGTGGCTTCTTTGGGAGCATTGTGCCTCCACACTCCTCCAACAGAGACGTACTTCCCCTCAAAGGGAAGGAACTTTGATAACACATCCTCGTCTCCACCGGCTCCACTTGTGGTTATCTCTTACCTTTACTTTGTGCAAGTTTTACTTGTGTTGTATGATACGTCTCCAACATATCTATAATTTTTTATTGTTCCATGTTGTTATATTATCATTCTTGGATGTTTTACAATCTTTTTATAGCAACTTTATATATATTTTGGGACTAACCTATTGACATAGTACCCAGTGCCAGTTGTTGTTTTTTGCTTGTTTTTTACTTCACAGAAAATTAATACCAAACAGAGTCCAAATGCAGCAAAACTTCTTGGGGAATTTTTTTTGCACCAGAAGACACCTGATGGGCCAAAGAAGTACCAAAGGGGGACCACGAGGGGAGCACACCCAATCAGGGCGTGCCAAAGCGCGAGGCACGCCCAGGTGGGTTGTGCCCACCTCGGTGGCCTCCCGCAACACCTCTTCGCCCTATAAATTCCCAAATATTCCAAAAACCCTAGGGGGGTCCATAGATCAGAAGTTCCACCACTGCAAGCCTCTGTACACACAAAAAACAATCTAGACCCCGTCCGACACCCTCCCGGAGGTGGAAATCATCGTCGGTGGACATCTTCACCATCCCAGCGGCCACCATGAGGAGGAGGGAGTAGTCCACCCTTGGGGTTGAGGGTTTGTACCAGTAGCTATGCGTTTAATCTCTCTCTCTCTCTTGTTCTTGAGATGGCATGATCTTGATGTATCACGGGCTTTGTTAATATAGTTGGATCATATGGTGTTCTCCCCTCTCTATCTTGTTATGAATTGAGTTTTTCCTTTGAGATTTCATTCTTATCGGATTGAATACTTTAAAGGATTTAAGAACACTTTATGTATGTCTTGCTATGAATACCCATGGCGACAATGGGGTATCATATTGATTTACTTGATATATGTTTTGGCACTCAACTCGCGGATTCCCGAGGTGACATTGGGGTAATATATGCATAGGGGTTGATGCACGCTCTTGTCTTTGTTTCTCCGGTAGAAATCTTGGGGCACTCTTTGAGGTTATTTGTGTTGAATTGAGTATTATGAATCTGAAATTATTTGGTGTTATATTAGTACGAACTCTTGATAGATCAATCGGAAATGATAACTTGGTGTTATTTTAGTACGAACTCTGGATATATTGATCAGAAAGGATAAGTTGATGTTATTTTAGTACGAATTCTTGGATAGATCAATTGGAAAGAATAGCTTCGAGGTGGTTCCGTACCCTACCAACAATTTCTGTCGGCGTCCTGGGAACGGGGGTGACGGTGTCCTGGACTAGGGGGTACTCACCACGTCATCTCCCGATCTGTTAGATTGGGCCGAGGACCCCCATGGTCGTATACTCATGGGCCAGTTCGGACAGCTGCCGCATACATGGAAGATTCCACAAGACTTGGTGATCAAGACAAGGACTCCTCCCCACCGGCGTATTCGGCTAGGACTCTTGTTATCCTAGGCCTCTGGTGCATTATATAAACCGAGGCCAGGCTAGTCGATAGATATATACAACAATCATACCATAGGCTAGCTTCTAGGGTTTTAGCCTCTATGATCTCGTGGTAGATCAACTCTTGTAATACTCATATCGTCAATATCAATCAAGCAGGACGTAGGGTATTACCTTCATCAAGAGGGCCCGAACCTGGGTAAACATCGTGTCCCCTGCCTCCTGTTACCATCGATCCTAGATGCACAGTTCGGGACCCCCTACCCGAGATCCGCCAGTTTTGACACCAACATTGGTGCTTTCATTGAGAGCTTCATTGTGTGATCGGCAAAAGGATCAATGGCTCGCCCGCAGGTCAACTACGACGCCGGCATCTTCGTCGCCGGCTCGACTGGTCACCTTGGCTCGACCGAGAACCGTGCTCCATCTCCGATCATCATGTTTGGACGGGGGCCTTTTTCAGTATCAACTCCGATCTCTATCATGATCATAGAGGAGTCATCCATGGAGCTCCAGGGCTCAACGTCAACATTGCCCTCGGGCGGCCGTGCTGTTTTTATGGATAGCGAACTTGTATTCGCCATCACCACCTCTTCGAATGTCGGTTTGATGATTGCTTCGGTGGAATAGTGTGGAATTACGTCTACAACAGCCATGCAAAATTTCGTCGAGTTCTGATGGAGGAATCCCCGACAATCTACGATATACCGGAGCCCTGTCAAATCTGGACGGGAATCTAGACGAGTTTAGGGCGTAGTCTCCAGAGCCCATCTTGGAGGCCCTTTGGAAGATCCAACCGTTCATCTTTTGCGGAATTCCCATATCTACCACCCCTCCAAATTTCAGCTCCATCCGACGGTTCAAACTCCGGGAATCTTCCGATGAGTGGACCAATTTTCGGATCCGTTTTCTGCGCGAATACGGATCTGACCCGAATTCATGTTTCTTTATGAACGTGATATTGAACAACCTTTTTAGAGGAATTCTCTTCTAGGGTATTGTGCGTTGTTTTTAAACACATGTACGTAAATTTTTAAGCCTCCCCTGAGGTCATCTTCATCATCATGCTGGTGTCAAACTAGTCCGGCAATATTGCTCCAAGGCTGCCGACCTGCGCTAGACACGTCGCCACTTTGTTGAGCCGAGCTCAACTTCTTCGGATCATCATCTTGGCAAGCCGGACAAGAGTCTGGCATCATGAAGGATAAATCATCACCAACATCACCGCCCCACGGATTACACGAAGCGGGCATACCGGCATCGCCGCACGGTCACTTCGTCAAGCCGGCATCGACCACGTCACGACCTGCATCGGCATGGCCGCACTATTGCTTCTTCAAGCTGGTGTCCATCACACCGACCTACTTCGACTCATCGGCTGACATCGAGGCTTCGACATCTCGGCTGGACCAGGGGCTTCGCCATCTCTTCATCAACCTACTCCGGAGACTTCGGCGTCACTAGCCGACCAGCTCCGTCATGTTAGCTGGACCGAGGGCTTTGCCTCGGCGAGCCAACCTTTGCCAGCATTGCCATACCGTCGCTTTATCGCCCATCAGGCAATGGGTGTGCGGATCGAGTCCCAATTTTCGGAATCACCTTTCTTCGGATTGCTACAACAAATAAACCAGGTGCTATTAATCCTAGTATTTTTTGCTTGTTCGGGTTCATTTTTCCCAAGGAATTATTACTCTGGTTTGTTCATCATATGTACACAGGTCTATCAAATGATGGCCGCATTAACGACGGTCGCATGGTGGTTCGGTCAGTTTCCGTACATAGTCCAGCGAACGCCGCATCCGGAACTCGGACCGACCTGTGAATTCAGGCTTTGCCACGCCTTTACCGCATCACGCCGACGCCCTGCATCGACATTGACTTCGGCGCCAGGCCATATTTCTTTTATTACTCACTTTGCATAAATTATTTATTATGCAACGATTTTTATTTATTTATTATTATTACTATTATCTCCGGTTTGCACTATTTTTTGTGCACAGGAAAATGATCCGGGTTGGGCAGTATCGTCAACTCGGCGTACTGACATACCACGTCACCTCGGCTGGACGGGGGGCTTCATCAACACTTCATTACCCCATGCCAGGGACTTCGGCATCACTCTGCCGGCCCGCATTGACCGTGCTATGTCACCACTTCGGAGTGCCGAGCTGTTTGCTCCGCCACCTTGGGACCGGCTTGGGGGATGGAACCTTGTCCCGCATCAAGCTCGGGCCGCGTCATCAATACCGAACACATTAACCAGCTAAGTTGCCTTCATGCTCAAAGTTTTAAATTTTTAACTTGTGTTCGGTTCGACCAAGCATTATACCTTTTTGAAAAAAAGTTGCTTGTAGAGAATCTCCTTGTCAAAACTTTGTTTGTGACACACAAATTCAAATACCCCATTTACTTGGGGGCTCCCTTGATGGAGCTTTTCCTCTTGCATATGATTATACTTGTATGACTTCGTTCCTTGTTCGTGTATTACGCCACAATATGCACCATATTAACCTAAGAGATTTGCAAGATGGCTTGCCTGGCTCATGTGCTTACCCGTACGTTCCCGATTGTTCGGCTAGGGAGTAAAGGGAGCACCTCTGCGATTGTCACGACCGGGTCAACCGAGCTCTGACCTCAGACTGGGTGAAGCCGAAAGCTAGCGCTCTTATTGTTTTCAATCATGGTCGGCACACAACGGAACTCATGAGTACAAAAAATATATTGCACAAGTCTCATAGTAGTAATGAGCACCAAAGAAAGGTATCGGTGGGGGTACTATTTTCTTCTAAGATGCTTCTTACACTTCGTTAGTAATATAGCATAAGTTCCCTGAGCACGCTTTATCTGTTACAGCCTTATGGCCTGATTGCCTGGTCATCGGAAACACCATCGATACTCTCGACAGGCGGAGTACATGACACTTTTCGGCCCTTGGCCGAAGAGGGAGAATCCAACGGTCGGTTAAGACGCGTTTAAATTTCGGGTGAACACAAATATGATATAAGTACTTCGGTACATATAATCATTATACATAAAATTCTTACCCAAGTCACTTGGGGGCTCTTAAAATCTATATATGAGCTGTAAATGTGTTTTCTTCTTGGTCATTGTCAAAACACGACAGAAGCACAATTTTTTCTTTCTCTTCCAATTTTCAGATTGGCACCGAACACTTGATCTTGTTCGGACGTCATGTTTTTACTAACGTTTTTTGGTTTTCCAAGCTTTTTGGCACTTTTAAACTATTTGTGTGTTTCCAGCACAAGTCTCACAGTGCAATGCCGGACACCTTTATAGATTCGGCAAAAACATTCTCAGATCTCACTATATATGGATTGGTTTTGAATTGTGTCTTCGGTCAATAGTTGGGTTGCCCGGCTCCTGTGTTTGCCTCCTACGTTCCGCTTTGTTCGGCTAGGTGTGCAAAGGGAGAACCACTTCGATTGTGCTTCCAGCTCACATGGTTAAGCACCTCAGTGGAGAAAGCCGAAAACTGACTGTCACAATAAGCGTAAACTGGTCAGTGATCCGATGACGGTGTTAAATGACGGGCCATTCATAGCAATGGTCGAAGTGTTTACGGCTTGACCTCGACTGTCGCCAAACACTACCGGGGGCTATTAACTGGCCTCCAAAACTAAATCCTCGATATTTTGCTCTTACATTAGAGCTGAGGTTTCATGATCATGCTTAGCATGACAACCCAAAGAAAGGAACCGATAGCGGGACTATTTTCTTTGGAAGACATTTCTTATGTTAAACAGTAATATAACATATCTCTCTGCGTACCTTTGTTTATAAAACCGTATGGCCAGATTGCCTTGTTTGTCATAAATCTTTGCCCTCATAAAGGCTTTATAAAGTAGGACAAACACTCCTCGGCTACTAGCCAAGGAGGTGGAAGCCGATGGTCGGTCAACAAAGTTTTGTACAATGCGGATCCGAGCATTAAGGATGTAAAGTACTTGGATACATAGAGTCATTACACATAATTTGTGATTTTACTATGGATGTCGATCCTTAATTCGGCCACCCGTGCCCGCATTAAGGCTCGGGGGCTACTGGGCTTCGGGCTTATTATTTACAAATATTAAAGGGGCACATCAATCCCCTGATCTGGTGTTGCCACCTGACCAGTGTCTCGGGGGCTACTGCATTGCCTGTCCAATGCAGAAAATTTTAAGTGCAATACAGTTTCCGAGGAGATTATGATCCTCAGGTTGGTCGGCCGCACCCAACCTGAGTCTCGAGGACTGATCATGCCATTTTTTGTATCCCGAAGTATTCTGCCGAGCTAGGACTTGATCCTCAGGCCGGTTTTGCAAATCAACCTGAGTCTCAGCGGCTACTGGGATCAATGGTCTTACATCATCCTTCAAGTGCATCTCGGGTTTTAAACCGATACACACATTGAGGGTTACTGGCTATATATCTCGGCAAAGAATAAATTGCACCAATCAAAAATATTGACAAAAAATTGGTCCACGGTCGGGGTGGTGCACCACCTCAGAAGCAGTCTGGAAGCTCGAGCGCTAGTGGCTGGCTCCATAGATGGCATTTCCAGCATTAAGCTCGGCTAAACTCCTTCAACCTTTTTGGACCAAGATGATCTATGACATCTTGGATATAGTCTGGCGTTGGAGCTTGGACATAGTCCAGCGTTGGAGCTCGGATACATTTCGGCGTTGGAGCTCGGAAGCAGTCCGGCATTGGTGCTTGGCTGCAAAAGATACATCGAATGTAGTCCGGCGTTAGAGCTCGGACGCAAGAGGACACTGCCTTCCAGGAACAACTTCAAACCCGAGGTGTGGCATAAAAATAACAAGGCATTAATAAAGGCCGGAAACTTAAAGGGGCTCCTCGGATACCCGACGTGCAAACTCGTCGAATGCATTTCGGCGATCGTCAAGATCGAAGATGAGAAGATTTGTTGAACCAGTTTTCAAGACCGACAACCGAAGATGAAGAACAGTTCAGAAGAATCGAGGAGCGTCCCTAACTTGAAGACCGGTTCAGGGGGCTACTGACGGTGTCCTAGACTAGGGGGTACTCACCACGTCGTCTCCCGATCTGTTAGATTGGGCCAAGGACCCCCATGGCCGTATACTCATGGGCCAGTTTGGACAGCTGCCGCATACATGGAAGATTCCACAAGACTTGGTGATCAAGACAAGGACTCCTCCCCACCGGCGTATTCGGCTAGGACCCTTGTTATCCTAGGCCTCTGGTGCATTATATAAACTGAGGCCAGGCTAGTCGATAGATATATACAACAATCATACCATAGGATAGCTTCTAGGGTTTTAGCCTCTACGGTCTCGTGGTAGATCAACTCTTGTAATACTCATATAATCAATATCAATCAAACAGGACGTAGGGTATTACCTCCATCAAGAGGGCCCGAACCTGGGTAAACATCATGTCCCCTGCCTCCTGTTACCATCGATCCTAGATGCATAGTTCGGGACCCCCTACCCGAGATCCGCCGGTTTTGACACCGACAGGGGTCCCCAGACTTGCCTGCCTGCGGCCCACGGCGTGGCTCTACCAGTGGCCCTGTACGGCCCATCTTCACCAGCAAACACTCAAGACCCTTGCCAGGGGCCAAGCCTCGCGAGGCAGATGACGCAAGACCTCCTAGGGGGCGGCCTCACCAGGATGGCTCGTGAGGGGTGGAGAGATCAAGGCAAGGGACACCTAGCGAGGTTCCTGTGACGCAAGCCATGACAACCAAGGCCAGACGGGCGCCAGCGCGCAGTGTCCTCATTTCCCCTTTGGTGCTAAAGAAGCAAGCGCAGGCGCAGAGTCCTGAGGCGTCAAGAAAAGGTTTCCATATCGTTGCAACGAGACCAAGACCAATAGGACGGCAGGACGAATGTCACCGTGGAGCCCAAGACGACGTCATCACCAGAGCCTTTGGCAGGCGAAGACCATCTTTCGTCAGGATAGCTTGTACTAGTTGTCCCCTTCAAATGGGTCGTTGTGGGATCCCTTCCCGCCTAATATTTGGGAAGAGGACCCGGGCCTCTATAAATAGGACTAGCCACCACCTTAGAAGGGGGATGATCCTCAACCACATCAACTCACCAAGCACAAGAACACCTCTCTCAGGAGGCTGTTCTTCCCGTGTAATTGTTCATCCTCAGCACAAGAGGCAATCCACCACACCACACTAGAGTAGAGTATTACACCACATCGGTGGCCCGAACCATTATAAATCTTGTGTCCCTTAGTTCTGCGAGTTCGACGTGCTAAGCCTTGAGATCGCGGTGAGGGCGTCAGCCAGAGGGAGGAGAGATCTTCGTGCACACCCGAGTGTTTCAACCTCAAGGGTTTTGCTGGAACCCGAAATCTGACAATTGGCGCACCGGGTAGGGGTGCGCCAAAGCCTCTCTTCCATTAGCAGACCTGCCAGCACTCTGCAGCACCGATGTCCGGTGACCAGAAATCCGACATTTGGCGCGCCAGGTAGGGGTGCGCCGAAGCCTCTCTTCCATCAGCAGACCCGCCAGCACTCTACAGCATCGACGTCCGGCGACCCGAGGGCCAACGTCGATCGCTGGGCAGCCTGGACAGCCCGGGCGACGTCATCCGCCCAATAAGACCTCAACCCTGTAATCCAGGTGGCACGCGCACTGCCAAACGCCATAGGTCGCGGGCGGTGTGGTCCGCCGCCTTCCACCCTTACCCCGCGGCGCGCGCGGGCCGCCGCAAGGGCCTCAAGATATGTCGCGGCAACGGCGCAGCACTCCCGACAGGAACAAGCGAACATGAGGGCCGCACTCATGGGAGCTGCTGTGATGCCGACTGATGGAGAGCGGTCGGGATGCGTTGATAGAGCGTGTTGCCGAGCTATTGGACACCGCAGTCAGGGGTAGGCCACCTTTCTGCTCCTTTCTTACGCCTCAGGCTGCGGCCGGATCGCACGGTGGGCCTAGTCGCGCCCGCGCACCCCCAGGCGCAGCAGGCGGTTTCATCGGCACCAGCGCTACCTGATGAGGACATGACTACCTTGGATATGACCAAAAATATTGCATATATGCATATTTGTCAGGTGATTTCTAGTGCAAACTATTCAATAATCTATTTATGTTATCCAGAACAAAAATACTTTACACACTTTTGTGTTTTGTCTAATTGCAGGTGTATGAGACATTTGTACAATCCACATATGAAGATAAGGAAGAAAGAGATGTTTATTTTCTGTCCAAAAAGTTCTCTCACGTCACTTTTGGCCCAAGAGAAGATAGAGTCCAAGTCTCTCACGTTCTGGATTCAGATTCGGACTGCACAGACACACCTGACTCAAAACGCACACAAGTTTTTCATACGGACTCCGAATTGGGTGATTCTTTCTTTGTTGGAAACTAGATTTCGTGCACTTTCCAACCCAATTGGAATCACCCTCAAATTCGTCCGGAGCGTTGAGTTGTGGACGAAACAATCTGATGCTGCAGCAGAATCCAAATCAAACTACAAGTCCAAAGGTGTTACATCAGCTCCACTTGGGCCCATTGGCCTTGTACGACCTAGATTTAGTTTTAGGCTGCCTTGGGACGTCCTCCCACCTCCTTGGCCGCCACCCCTTGCTCCTATATAAGTAGATCCATCTAGTAGCTTTTCGTTGGGATTTGTTTAGTTAAAAGTTAGCCATTGCAACTTCGTGTACTTCGTTTGTGTCCAACGACCAGACCAAGACCGCTTACGGATCCCCACCTTTATCAATACTTCATATATACTCGCAATATTCGGATTGCTTTTATCATATTCTTGCTTGTTCTTCGATTGCTTGCAGGAATAGACCTTCGTGGTCAGGTTGATTGTGCTCCGGCGTGGTCAATAACCTCTCGGAGTTGGTTTAGCGATTGCTAAGGCACAACGTCGTGCACGTTTGTAGTCGGATCGTCAAAGTCATCTCCACCAAATTGATAGTTATCATCTCATCGAAAGATCGGGACACCTCGCCTCTATCAAGTGGTATCAGTTTTCAGGTTGCTCGGTGAGAATTTCCAGTTTTCCTAGATTAGATTTATTTTCTTACCTATTGTCCAAGAAAAAGCCACACAAAAAAAAGTTAGATCTGTTCATCCTTTATCCAAGCCAGTCTGAACCTTTGCAATTTTCTATTCATTGCTTGCATAGTTGAATTATCGGTTGCATCGTCGTGTAAGTTGCTGGTCTTAGCGTCTAGTTCCTTTAGAGTTTCGAGTTCTGTTCACATTAGTCACGCCGCCGCTGCATCATTATCCCTTCCGCTGTCCACCATCCCATCTATTAATTTCCACCACGTGCTACGCACTGTTCATTGTCATAATCATAGTTGAGGTCTTTCACATCTTCGCCTGATCCAATCTGCATCTTATCTAGTTTGTCTTGAAAAAAAAAGATAGAGAAAAAAAGAGAAAAAAGGAAAAAAAAAGAAAAAGAGACAGAAGAAAAAGAAAAAAAAAGCGTGAGAAAAAAAAGAGAGAAGAAAAAAAATTGGATCTATCTAGAATCAATCTCGTACCTGAATTCGGATTGGAATCTGTTTTGCGCACTGTTCAGTAAAACAGGTGTATCTTCCTCATACGAAGTCCGTTTTGGCTTCGTGAGTACTCAAATTCAAGCTAGCAACGAGCCGCATCTAAATAGTTGCAGAAGCTAGTTCAATATTTGACACCTCAAAATCGGCTTCTAAATAGGTCTTTTTGCCCTCTGAAGTTCATGAACACAGCTTGTTCCAATTTTTCAGGCCAGTTTTAGAATTCTTTGACTCCTCATATTAACTCGGAATTGAGTGATTCTTTTTGCATTGGAAATCTTGAGTTAATAGCATTCTTTGAAAGAATTTATCAGAAAATTGTCTCAAACTTTTCAAGAGGAAAGTTGGAGAGAGAGTTGTTGTATATCCTGCTTGGCAGTTGTTTTTCATCATTATCTTCACTGCCGTTGTGATCTTCACTTATATCTTGCTGTCAAGAGCTACTTAGTATCCTTCATTGATGCTAGTTGTGCTACGCCGTGACCTCATTAGTGTTCTAGGATCGCGTCTCTAGTACGGTCTAGCCTAGGACCAGCACAGTACCGTCGTTGAGCGTTTATTCAACATTGCATCTTTGAATTGATTATTGCTAATCTTTTGCTACCATATATAGCCAACCCAGCTCCACATATTTCTACACCGTGTATACGTACGCTCCCCTAGCAATCGCTTTACTCAATATTCGGAGTTACTTGACACCGCTGGTTGCCGATCACCGCCTGCTGCATGGTAAGAACTTGTAAGACATTGATATTTGCTTTACTGTGAGCGTTTTACCACCACATCCTAGTAGTTATAGAAACATTATTTTTGGGTTTTGTTTCTTGTTCTACTAATCATGACAGGATCCAGAGTCAATTCTTGGGCTTTGTCGATCGCGGGAGACGTGCCACCACCTTTGCAAATACCACAACCGTCACGAGAGGTGCACAAACATCCAAATGCACATGATCAGGTTAATGTATCTATACCACCATTTAATGGCCGTTTTAAACCTTCTTTATATATTGAATGGGAGTTCGACATAAAAAATATATTTGCTTCCCATAATTTCAATGAACATAAAAAGGTTAAGGTTGCGGTTGGTTCTTTCACTGGTTATGCTTTGGTTTGGTGGAGTGAATATTGTCGGTTACACCCTGATTATATACCTACTACTTGGGATGATTTGAAACTTGCCATGCGACATACTTTCGTCCCTGCTTATTATACTCGTGACATGATTAATAAGTTGCAACACTTAAAACAAGGTAGTGAAACTGTAACAAAATATTATGATGATTTACAAACTACCTTGTTGCATTCCTCTTTAGAAGAAAGTGAAGATGATTTTATGGATAGATTTTGGGGAGGATTAAACCGTGATATTCAAGAGATACTAATTCATGAAGAGTGTTATCCTATGGACCATTTGTTTCATCTTGCTTGCAAAGCTGAACAGGAAATAAAACAACGTGTTGGCCACGAGGAGAACAAGCGCACGGTGCACATTCCAAGAGTTGATATGATTGTTCCTTCAACTACTAGGCATACTATGACAACCACATCCGTTGTTGTCAGGACTACATCACCTCCACCATGTGACACATCGCCCCCGAGAGTGGCTACATCATCTGAGTTGATCATAAGAGGTAATGACAAAGGTACTGATCTTCCATCTCTACATGAGAATGATGAATGCCTTGTCAATTTGAATGCACCATCTGATGAGCTACCCACTACTTTGATCACACCACCTATTTTAGAGGACTACGTTGATAATTTGACTTTGCCATGTGATCAAACAACTGAAATACCAACAATTTTGAGTGCACCCATTGAATTAACTATTGATGCAAAAGAACCAATGTTTAATCATTTTGATATGACCTCTAATCTTGGTGATGATTTTGTGTTGAATGACTTATTGCATGTTTGCTTATTTAAGCATGTTGTAGCATGTAAATTTGATGCAAGTAAGGTTTATTCACCAATGTTGGGATGGTTTAATGATGAACATTGTCAATCTTTTGAAATGAATAAGAGCTTCACTTATATGTGCAAACTGAGTTGCAATATTTTCATGCCTTCTACTTCTTGTGCTAATTTTTTGGCTTTAGATTTTATGAACTATGCAAGTTACTCATCTATTCATGTGTCATATATGCAAAAATCAAGGGAAGTAAAAATGGATGACATATACATATACAACATGTACACCTTGTCTCTTTTGTTAGCCACATTTCAGATTAAGCAACGCCGAGGACGGCTTTATTTTCAAGAAGGGGAGGATGATGAGGACATGACTACCTTGGATATGACCAAAAATATTGCATATATGCATATTTGTCAGGTGATTTCTAGTGCAAACTATTCAATAATCTATTTATGTTATCCAGAACAAAAATACTTTACACACTTTTGTGTTTTGTCTAATTGCAGGTGTATGAGACATTTGTACAATCCACATATGAAGATAAGGAAGAAAGAGATGTTTATTTTCTGTCCAAAAAGTTCTCTCACGTCACTTTTGGCCCAAGAGAAGATAGAGTCCAAGTCTCTCACGTTCTGGATTCAGATTCGGACTGCACAGACACACCTGACTCAAAACGCACACAAGTTTTTCATACGGACTCCGAATTGGGTGATTCTTTCTTTGTTGGAAACTAGATTTCGTGCACTTTCCAACCCAATTGGAATCACCCTCAAATTCGTCCGGAGCGTTGAGTTGTGGACGAAACAATCTGATGCTGCAGCAGAATCCAAATCAAACTACAAGTCCAAAGGTGTTACATCAGCTCCACTTGGGCCCATTGGCCTTGTACGACCTAGATTTAGTTTTAGGCTGCCTTGGGACGTCCTCCCACCTCCTTGGCCGCCACCCCTTGCTCCTATATAAGTAGATCCATCTAGTAGCTTTTCGTTGGGATTTGTTTAGTTAAAAGTTAGCCATTGCAACTTCGTGTACTTCGTTTGTGTCCAACGACCAGACCAAGACCGCTTACGGATCCCCACCTTTATCAATACTTCATATATACTCGCAATATTCGGATTGCTTTTATCATATTCTTGCTTGTTCTTCGATTGCTTGCAGGAATAGACCTTCGTGGTCAGGTTGATTGTGCTCCGGCGTGGTCAATAACCTCTCGGAGTTGGTTTAGCGATTGCTAAGGCACAACGTCGTGCACGTTTGTAGTCGGATCGTCAAAGTCATCTCCACCAAATTGATAGTTATCATCTCATCGAAAGATCGGGACACCTCGCCTCTATCACTACCAGCGGTGCCGGACTCCCAACCACACTTGCGCCTCCCCTAATGGGCATATGCGTAAGCATCACCACCCACGGTCCCAGCAGGATGCCGCCCTACCATCCCAGCATGCTAATCCAAGCGACATGGAGCGTGGCGCACCTCAGCGAGGTTTTCGGGGCGAAGGCTCTGGAGGCCTATGTGCCCCGCATGATGGACCAGGAGTACACACTGGAAGACGACCCCGGTTCGTTCCTCGAGCCGGGCTAGGAAAAGGATATGCTGGAAGCTGAGGCCTTCCAGGAGCCGTCCGGGAGCCTTGCCGACCACGCCGGCGACAACAGCTACAGGGTACCACTAATCTCTCAGGAGCAGGCTTACACTAACCATGTGATAGAGGCAAAGGTGTCCCGTCTTTCGATGAGATGATGGATATCGCTTTGGTGGCAGTCGACTTTGACGATCCGACTACGAACGTGCGAGGACGTCGCGCCTTAGCAATCGCTAAACCAACTCCGAGAGGTTATTGACCACGCCGGAGCACGATCAACCTGACCACGAGGGTCTGTTTCCTGCGAGCAAACGAAGAACAAGCAAGAAACTGAGATTGCAATCTGGATATTGCGAATATAAGATGAAAGCTTTATTGATCAAGGAGGGGTTCTGTGACGCCTTTGTCTGGTCGTTGAACACAAACGAAGTACGCGAAGTTGTAGCTATGACGAACTTTTAATCTAAGGGGTGTATATATGGAGGAAGAGGGGGGAATTTCGTGACCCTTGGTGGAGGGGTCCGAAATCAACCCTATCTCTTGTTTCCCCAGACATACGGACTCTAAAAATAGCCTATACTTATGTATTTCGAAATTACATGGGCCTGGCCCAATAATAAGGTGACGCAACACCTATAATAGTCTCGAGACGAAATTTATGAAGTGGCATCTTATATATTTCGTCCAAGGCTTCATGCACCCATTATGGTGGCTTCAAAGTCCTGAAATCATCACTTGTAACTCCATTCTTGTTCCCCTTGCGCATGCCATCATCTCCATGCTTGTTCTTAATCCAATGTTCATCCTTCTCCAAGCTAGGCATTCATTTGTAAGCAAAACAAATGTATCCAATTTAGGCAGCATCGTATTCTCATGAACATTAGAATCATTACCAAGAAACGAAAGTACCTGGTAATTTAGTTGGCATGCGCGAGCTCTAGTAATTGGTCCATTATTTATAGCAGCAGGGGCTGTGGGTGTAACAATTGTATTGATGTCCTCATCATCCTCCCCTTCTTGAAATAAAGTCGTCCTCGACGGAAGTTCATCTTCCTCACCCAAATAAGGCTTCAAATCTGCAATGTTAAAAGTGGGACTAACCCCAAAATCTGCAGGCAGCTCAAGTTTATATGCATTATCATTTATTTTCTCTAACACCTTAAAGGGACCATCAGCACGTGGCATTAACTTTGATTTGCGCAAATCCGGAAATCTATCCTTACGCAAATGTAACCAAACAAGATCTCCAGGTGCAAAGATAACATGTTTTCTACCCTTATCTCCAGCAAGTTTATATTTAGCATTCATATGCTCAATGTTTTCCTTAGTTAACTCATGCATTTTGAAAATCAATTCAGCACGTTGTTTAGCATCAAAATTAACCTTCTCCGAAGATGGAAGAGGCAACAAATCAATAGGTGCACGAGGTAGGAAACCATACACAACTTCAAAAGGGCACATCTTAGTAGTAGAATGCAATGAACGATTATAAGCAAATTCAATATGAGGCAAGCATTCCTCCCACATTTTCTTATTATTCTTCAAAACAGCCATAAGCATAGTAGACAATGTTCTATTGACTACTTCAGTTTGTCCATCAGTTTGGGGGTGACAAGTAGTACTAAAAAGCAGTTTAGTCCCCAACTTAGCCCATAAACATCTCCAAAAGTGGCTAAGAAATTTAGTATCACGATCTGAAACAATAGTATTTGGCACACCATGCAAGCGAATAATTTCACGAAAGAACAAATCAGCAACATTAACAGCATCATCGCTTTTATGACATGGTATAAAGTGTGCCATTTTCAAGAATCTATCCACGACAACAAATATGCTATCCCTCCCCTTCTTTGTTCGAGGTAAACCTAAAACAAAGTCCATAGATATATCCTCCCAAGGAACACTAGGTACAGGCAAAGGCATATACAAACCATGAGGATTGAGTCGTGACTTAGCTTTTTGACATGTAGTGGAGCGAGCAATAAAACGCTCAACATCCCGTATCATCTTTGGCCAAAAGAAATGTGTAGCAAGTACGTCCTCCGTCTTCTTCACGCCAAAGTGTCCCATTAATCCTCCACCATGCGCCTCCTGCAACAACAAAAGACGAACAGAGCTAGCTGGAATGCATAGTTTGTTAGCACGAAACACAAATCCATCATTAACGACGAACTTGTTCCACATTCTTCCTTCTTTACAATTCTGCATTACATCTTTAAAATCAGCATCATGCACATATTGATCTTTGATGGTCTCCAAACCAAATATTTTGAAGTCAAGTTGTGAAAGCATAGTATAGCGGTGAGACAATGCATCAGCAATAACATTTTCTTTTCCCTTCCTGTGTTTAATGGCATAAGGAAAAGTCTCAATGAATTCAACCCATTCAGCATGTCTACGATTCAGTTTAGCTTGACTTTTAATATGTTTCAAAGATTCATGATCAGAATGTATAACAAATTCTTTGGGCCATAAATAATGTTGCCATGTTTCTAAAGTCCGAACAAGAGCATATAATTCTTTATCATAAGTAGAATAATTCAGACTAGGCCCACTCAATTTTTCAGAAAAGTATGCAACAGGTTTGCCATCTTGTAATAACACACCGCCTAATCCAATTCCACTAGCATCACATTCAAGCTCAAAAGTCTTATTAAAATCAGGAAGTTGGAGTAAAGGAGCATGTGTCAACTTATCTTTCAATACCGAGAAGGCTTCTTCCTGTGCGGTACCCCAAAGAAAAGGCACATCTTTCTTTGTAAGCTCATTGAGAGGTGCAGCAATGGTGCTGAAATCTCTCACAAAACGCCTATAGAATCCAGCGAGGCCAAGAAAACTCCTCACTTGTGTGACCGTTTTGGGTTGCGGCCAACTCTCAATAGCTTCAATCTTGGCTTTATCAACTTCAATTCCCTGTGGAGTAACAACATAGCCAAGAAAAGATACTCGGTCGGTGCAAAAGGTGCACTTCCCAAGGTTACCAAACAAACGTGCATCACGTAGAGCAATAAAAACAGCACGTAAATGTTCCAAATGTTCTTCCAAAGATCTGCTATAAATCAATATGTCATCAAAGTAAACTACCACAAATCGTCCAATGAAAGCACGTAAAACTTCGTTCATTAATCTCATGAAAGTACTAGGTGCATTAGTTAACCCAAAAGGCATGACTAACCACTCATATAATCCAAACTTAGTTTTGAATGCTGTTTTCCATTCATCTCCCAATTTCATACGAATTTGATGGTATCCACTACGCAAATCAACTTTGGAGAATATTGTAGAGCCACTCAATTCATCAAGCATATCATCTAGCCTAGGAATAGGATGACGATAACGAATAGTAATATTATTAATGCCTCTACAATCAACACACATACGTGATGTACCATCCTTTTTCGGCACTAGAATAATAGGAACAACACAAGGACTAAGGGATTCGCGTATATAACCTTTGTCGAGAAGCTCTTGTACTTGACGCATAATCTCCTTCGTCTCCTCTGGATTGGTACGGTATGGTGCACGGTTTGGCAGTGAAGCACCGGGAATTAAGTCAATCTGATGCTCAATCCCTCGAATAGGCGGTAATCCCGGTGGCACGTCTTGTGGAAAGACGTCAGCGAACTCCTGCAAAATGTTAGTGACAGCAGGAGGCAAAGAGGAAGGCACGTCCTCGAATGAAAATAATGCCTCTTTGCACACAAAAGCATAGCAAACAGATTTGCTGAAATCTAGCTCATCAATATCAGATTTGGTGGCAAATAAACATGCACTTTTCAATTTAATTTCAGAAGCAACACTAGATGGTTTATTATTAGGCTTCATTTGTTGCTCAAATTCTTTTGCCACAATCTGATTTTCACTCTTATTCGTCTCCTGTTTTGCTTTATTAGCTCTATTAATATCATCTTTCAAAATGGAATCAGGAGTCATAGGAAGCAAAGTAATATTTTTATCCTTATGAACAAGAGTATAGTGATTGTTTCTACCATGGTGTACAGAATTTTTATCAAATTGCCATGGTCTACCAAGTAATAAGGAACATGCTTGCATAGGTACCACATCACAATCAACATAATCAGCATATGTAGAGATACTAAAATGCACACGAACAGTACGTGTTACCTTAACCTTGCCGCTGTTGTTGAACCATTGGATGTAGTAAGGATGTGGATGTGGTCTTGTGGTGAGAGAAAGCTTCTCCACCATCTCCATGCTAGCCAAGTTGTTGCAGCTCCCTCCATCTATGATGACGCGCACAGAACGTTCTTTCACAACTCCCTTGGTATGGAACAAATTGTGCCTCTGATTTTGCTCAGCTTGTGTGACCTGCACACTCAAAACACGTTGAGCAACTAAACATTCATACCTGTCAGCGTCTTCAGGAGCCATGTATTGCGTCTCATGATCAGAATCATCTCCACCATGTTCTTCACGTGTAATAAGAGCCAAAGTCTCCTCATCATAGTCACTAGCGGACTCATATCCACCATCCGCGGTAGCAATCATCACACGCGGAGATTTGCATTCTCTCGCATAATGACCTCCTCCCTTACAACGACGACAAATAATATCACTTGTGTGCCCTGTTGATGCCATGGAAGAAGCAGAACTCTGTGCAGGCCCAGCAGGTGCGCTCTTGGCAGATAATGGTGGTTGTGCCTGTTTTCTTGTATCACGACTGGAGGAGACACCTGATTGAGGTGCTGGTGCAGTTGAAGTAGAAGATGCACGCGGTGTCCATGATGAAGGTCGGCCTGCAGAAAAGTTAGTTCGCGCCAATGCTTGTCGATCCTGCACTTCACGTTCAGCTTTACAAGCAAGATGGAATAAACGAGTGATATTAGTATACTCCTTATAGTCTAGAATGGTCTGAATCTCTCTATTTAATCCACCCAGAAAACGTGCAAGCATAGCTTCATTCTCCTCAACAATACCACATCTAATCATGCCAGTTTGTAATTCCTGATAATATTCTTCTACAGAATTTTTTCCTTGTCTTAAGCGCTGTAATTTCTGAAGCAATTCATGTTGATAATATGGTGGAACCCAACGAGTACGCATTGCAGTTTTCAAAGAAGCCCAAGTAGTTGGAATGGGATATAATCTACAATGTTCAGACCACCATACACATGCAAAACTAGTGAAAGCACAAACAGCAGCGGCAACCCGTCTCTCCTCGGGATATTGTAAACATGTAAATCGTTGTTCAGTTTCTAACTCCCAAGTAAGATATATATCAGGAACATATCTACCCTCGAAAGGTGGAATATTCAATTTCAGTTTAGGAAGATGGTCATGATCTCGTACCTGAGGGAAAGCCCTACCATTGTGATTATTTGCATGTGGACGACCTGGTGGTTGTGGTGCAGGTGGTTGCACGTAGTTCTGATTTTGAGCAACCTCATCCTCGTAATCTCCCACATAATCATCCTCCTCCGCATCAGCAACAGGAGCCACAGAAGTATCAACAGCGGCACCAACAGTTTGGCCAAACGCAAGAGGAACACGGCTCGCTCGGCGGAGATCTATTTCGCGACGTGGAGGTAGTCGTTGTTGTTGTTGTTGTTGGAGAGGTGCGTTAGGTGCAGCGGGTGGTGGTGGTGGAAGACGCGCGAGCAATTCATTAAACTTGTTATCGAGCTTTGTTTCGAACATCTTCTCCATGCCATCTATCTTCTCCATGGCCTCTTCAAATCTGTTTAGCACATCTTGCACCTGTCCACTCATCATTTGCTGAAATTTATCATGCAAATCCTTATTCGTCATGTTCTCCCAGTCAGTCTCGTCGGCTTGTGATCCTGGCATGGTTAGCAGCAATAGAAACACACAAGAATATGATCCTACAGACTACTAACAAGAGGTGGTGGTGGGTGTCACAAATCCGTCAAGCAAATCTCAAATTCTTACCAGTTCTTACCCAGCAGCAGGCGGTGATCAGCAACCGTTGTAGTCAAAAACTCTCAAAGCTTGGATAGAGCGATTACCAGGGAGAGTCAAACGCACGACGTAGATGTATGTGGAGCTGGGAAGGCTTATAATATGGTAGCAAAAAGGGTCGGCAATAATCAATTTAGAGATGCAAAGTTGAATAAACGCTCAACGACGGTACTGTGCTGGTCCTAGGCTAGACTGTGCTAGAGACGCGAGCCTAGAACACCAACAAAATCATGGCGCGGCACGTAAACAAGGGAAAAGCACACTCTGGATTTTTTTTCGCTCTTTTTTTTGCGCTGTTTTTTTTGCGCTGCTTCTTTTTTTGCAAAAAATCACTATAATGGCGAGTGTCTCAAAACTCTTCCTACGTCAAACTGACAGGATGGGCACGAAATTTTTTCGACCAATTTTTTTTTTCGACTGCCCTGACCCAAAAACTGGAAACGGGTCAAAAAAACTTCCTATAATGGCACCTGTCTCAAAACACTCAGAAACACCTAAAAATAGGATAGCCAGAATTTTTTTCGAAAAATGCGTTTTTGAAAAATTTTGGGCCTAAACGGAGGGTGGTTTCCGGACTCTTTTTTTTCTGAAACCTACTCCGGCAAGGAAACACGAATCGGAATCTAGATGGATCTCGAAAACAAACCTAATATGACAAGAACTCGGATTGGTGGTGGATATATGGTAGTAGATGGCAGCGGTGGTGGTATATGACAGCGGTGGTGGTATATGGATACGGATTCGAAGCGGTGGCGGATAAGTGGCGGTGGTAGATGGCAGGGGCGATGATGATGGTGCGGCGGCGGCGTGACAACTTATGACCAGAACTCGAAACTCTAAAAGACTAGACTCTAAGACCAGCAACTAGACACGACGATGCAACCGCAAATTCAACAAAGCAAAACCCTAAAAAGATTATGCAAAGGCTCAGATTGGTTCGGATATGATGAACTAACCCTAATTTTTTTGTGGCTTTTTCGTGGACTGTAGGTATGAAGAACAGACTCGATCTAAACTACGAAAAACTGTAAAATCTCACCAAGCAACCTAGAAATCTGATACCACTTGATAGAGGCAAAGGTGTCCCGTCTTTCGATGAGATGATGGATATCGCTTTGGTGGCAGTCGACTTTGACGATCCGACTACGAACGTGCGAGGACGTCGCGCCTTAGCAATCGCTAAACCAACTCCGAGAGGTTATTGACCACGCCGGAGCACGATCAACCTAACCACGAGGGTCTGTTTCCTGCGAGCAAACAAAGAACAAGCAAGAAACTGAGATTGCAATCTGGATATTGCGAATATAATATGAAAGCTTTATTGATCAAGGTGGGGTTCTGTGACGCCTTTGTCTGGTCGTTGAACACAAACAAAGTACGCGAAGTTGCAGATATGGCGAACTTTTAATCTAAACAAAACCCAAAGTCTAAACGATGCCCTAAGGGGTGTATATATGGAGGAAGAGGGGGGAATTTCGTGACCCTTGGTGGAGGGGTCCGAAATCAACCCTATCTCTTGTTTCCCCACACATACGGACTCTAAAAATAGCCTATACTTATGTATTTCGAAATTACATGGGCCTGGCCCAATAATAAGGTGACGCAACACCTATAATAGCCTCGGGACGAAATTTATGAAGTGGCATCTTGTATATTTCGTCCAAGGCTTCATGCACCCATTATGGTGGCTTCAAAGTCCTGAAATCATCACTTGTAACTCCGTTCTTGTTCCCCTTGCGCATTCCATCATCTCCATGCTTGTTCTTAATCCAATGTTCATCCTTCTCCAAGCTAGGCCCTTCATTTGTAAGCAAAACAAATGTATCCAATTTAGGCAGCATCATATTCTCATGAACATTAGAATCATTACCAAGAAACGAAAGTACCTGGTAATTTAGTTGGCGTGCGCGAGCTCTAGTAATTGGTCCAGTATTTATAGCAGCAGGGGCTGTGGGTGTAACAATTGTATTGATGTCCTCATCACCATGGGTCGCAAGCGAATCAGGTCACAGCAGTGGACGACGGCCCCAGCACGGCAGCCCCCCTCTCACCAGGGGAAGCGCATTGGGGGCTGCGGAGGAGGAGCCAGGAGCAAGGCCCCTCCCCGCATCGTATGGAGAAAGGCGTCGCCCGGAGGTACGTCCTCTGCCGGGGAGGCACTAGCGAGCCTTCCCCCGGCAGAGGGCCCGTGGTCGTCGAGGGCGCCGCTAGCGTCCCCTTTGCCCCTTGGTATCGTCTTGGTTTCTGGAAGACCCAACGGTGGTCGAGGGCGGCGCAAGGCGGGCCCCTCGCCTGGCGATATGAAGTAAGGCTCACCGCTGTGAAGGTCTCCGCTCATGACACTCTCACATCATAATGGGTGGGGCTGTACACGTCCCGGAGTCTCCAGAGTGCCGCCCTCGGGCCTGGGGCGCTGGCCGTCGACATTGTCCCCCAATGACTATGCTCATGGCCTATGAAAGCACTTAGCTCCGCGCTGGTGAGAAGACTCGAAGACAAGAAGACACAGCCATTTGCTTTTGACCTCTTTTCTGTAGCTCAGATTCGCAGCTTATGATCTTGAATTGAAGTTGCATTTCCATTGGCAATCACGGGGGTCATCCTTTCTTGTTCGCGTTGATTTCATGAGTTTCTGGATTCGTGTTTTGATTGAGATTTACGTCCGCTATCTTCCCCCCCTTTCGAAAACCTTGCGAGCGGGGGCTGGCAGCGCTGCACACGCACTATGCATGCATCTCGCCATTACTGGCGCTTGCTTCTCGTGAGGCCCCCTCGGGAGGACTGGCTGACCCCTCAGGAAACCAAAACCTCGCAAGCTCGTGAGGGGCTCCTCTCAGAAGGAATGCACGTCCACAGCAACCAAACCAGTTTGAAGCTCGGCTAAACCAAAGTAAGTTACAACATCAAGCCCGCCAGAGGTGTTGCGAGCACCCAAAAGCACGCTTTATGCTTAGCCTAAGGAATGAAGTAGTAGTCTATTTACAAGAGGGGCTTCCCCTCTCCAAAATGCTCTTACATCGTGAGGGGTCGTACCCAAGCTTTGGCGTGCAGGTTCAAAATAAAGGAGCGAGGGCTTAGCCGGACATATCGCTCACCTCGCCCCCCGAATCACTTCCGGACAGGCTGCTGGCGCCGTTGCTGTCGCTGTCTACATCGCCGTCAGCCACTCCACCATCAGCCACACCGCCATCAGCCGCGCCGCCATCGACTACATCGCCCTCATCCGCCGCGACCACCACCGTGTCATCATCAGAAATAAAGGCCCTAACCAGAGCGTCCAAATTGTCGTCCACCCAGTGCGCGAGGTTGCCTCGGATGACCGCGGGCACGGGGGCAATGGCGGAGGCAAAATCAAAGTCAGGATAGGTGTTCAGGAGATGGGTGAAGATGCGAGAGAATGTGCGCCCAAGAAGGCCATGCTCCTTTCGTCCACAAGCTCGCAAGCCCTCTCAGCACAGCTCTCCAGGCGTGTCACAACATCAATGAAGAAGCGAAGATGGCTGGCGTAATCCTCGGCGTGGGGATGAGGGGCATGCTCATTGCAGATGGTACCAAGCGCCCGGTTAGCCTTCGTCCTGAGGTCCCGAAGCATGGGAGCATGCTCGCCTAGTAGGGTCTGTCGGCGAAGTGCCTCCTCCCTGCTTTGTTGCGCTAAGGACTCGGTGCTGACGACCCGCCGTTGAAGAGAGAGCAGCTCGACACGGGCGGAGGCCAGCTCGGCCAGCACCAAGATTAGGGCGGCTGTGGCGGCTTTCTCGCGCTGTTCCGCCTCAGCCAGCCCTGACCTGAGGGCAGCGGTCTTGCCCACACCTTCAGCTTCCACGAGCTTCATCTTTAGGTCGTACCTACCAGCAAGATCCGCGCGAGCCTTGGCCACCCTGATGTCGACCTCCTCCTGGGCCCTGGCCTCACGCGCGCCGATAGCATCCTCTATTTGGGTGACTTGGCACTCCCTTATCTCCAACCGCTCGAGCTCAAGGCTGCGCTCCGCGGCCTCCAGCAACAGTGCTTCCTCGCGCCTCAAGATCTCTTCCTCGTTGGACGGGGCGCCCTTCATCAACGCCAGGGCAACTCTGCAAGCCTCCACCTGCTGCTCCAGGGAGGCGTTCAAGGCCTGGAGCTCCCACCTGTGCTCCTCGGCAGCCGCGTGGCGATTGTCCGCTTCTCTGGCCTCCTCCAATGCCCGGGCGCTGGCCTCTCACGAGGTTTCCAAGGACGCCTCGGCCTTCGCATCGGCGTGCTCGCGCTGAAGGCGCCCAAGGGTTATAGCCATCTTCGGCCAATGCCACTCCTCCGCCAGCCGAAGGCCTTCGGCTTCACGGTGAGCGTCAATGTCCGCGAGTTCTCTGCCGAGTCAGCTCATCGCCCATCGCCTCCTAAAAGAGCTCATGGCGGACAACACTCTGCTCGTGTGCAAACTTAAGTGCGCAACCAGGTACGTCCCCCGCAGCAGGGGTGGCTGTCGGATCACGGGTTCCGGCAAAACCCTTAAGGTTCGAACACTCGGGTGCACGTGAAGATCTCCCCCCCCCATCAATCCGCATCCTAAGTTAGCCTAGATCTCACGAACTAACTCGACGAACTCGCAACACAAAGGACACAAGATTTATACTGGTTCGGTCCACCATTGTGTTGTAATACCCTACTCCAGTGTGGTGGTGGAGGTTGAGGTGTTCTTGTGCTTGGTGCACTTGTGTGGCTGAGGATGAACTTGATCCTTTCGTCCTCTCCCGCCTATGGTGGTGGCTAGTCCTATTTATAGAGGCCCTGGTCCTCTCCCCAAATATTGAGCGGGAAGGGAGCCAACAACGGCCAATTTGAAAGGGGGCAACTAGTACAAGCTATCCTGACAAAAGGTGGTCTTCGCCGGCCAAAGGTTCTGGTGGTGACGCCGTCCTGGGCTCCATGGTGACCTCCGTCTTGCCGTTCTTCTGGTCTTGGTCTCGTTGCACCAATATGGAAACCTTTGCTTGATGCCTTGGTACTCCGTGCCTCGCTTGCCCCCTTAGCACCAAAGAGGAAACAAGGACGCCGCGCGCGCTGGCGCCCGCCTGGTCTCGATCATCATGGCTCATGTCACGATAACCTTGCGAGGTTTGCCCGACCTTGAACTCTCCGCCCCTCACGAGCCAGCCTGGCGAGGCCACTCCTGAGGAGGTCTTGTGTCGTCCGCCTCGCGAGGCTTGGCCCCTCGCAAGGGTCTTGTTTCCTTGTTGATGAAGATGGGTCGTACAGGCCTGCCAGCAAAGCCACGCCGTGGGCCGCAGGTAGGCATGTCTGGGGACCCCCGTTCCCAGAAGCCGATAGTAGCCCCGGGGCCCAAGGCGCGCTCGGGCTTGGCTTCGAGGCGAAGCCAATGGTCAAGTGCGGAGCGCCGCGGGCCCCATAGCATGCGGCCTCGGTCGACACGTGGCGGTTGATTGGACGTGGGCATCTCCGCTTCCCCACGCTGCCTTGATACTCGCCTGGCTAAACAGCCACCGCGATCTACACAGTTATTCTTCCATCGCTTGCACCATTCTCCTCCAATTCCTCTGCTTCCCCCAGACTCTGCTCCTCTTTCCAATCTGACCTTAGCCCTGCTCGCCCCATCGCCATGGCACCGACGCAAGTGGATAAAGGGAAGAAGCCTTTGTCTTTGGCTAGTGCGCCCCCGGCTGCCGACCCCGCAGTAGACCGATCGCGGGTGCTCAACGATGAGGCCATGGGCAAGGTGCGTCCCATGCTCGCATCCAGCTTCAACGAGTGGTGAGAGACGGTGGCTTGGCTTGCTTCCCGTGCTCGCATTGACCGGATGGCCACTAAGGTCCCCTTCTTCATCGATGCCCTCTAGGTCGTCTTGGTCCCTCCTTTCTCCGCCTTCCTCAACGCGGTGCTTTCCCATTATTAGATCCACATGCTGCACCTTGATCCCCAATCCGTGACCCTGCTTGCCGTCTTTTCCTTCGTTTGTGAGGCCATGGTCGGCGTTGCTCCTTCCGTGGCTCTTTTCCGCCACTTCTTCTCGCCGCACCTTATTGATCCTAGGCAGAGCTCTGGGTGCCTGAGCTTTCAAGCCGTGGCGGCGATGGCCGGCGATGGGATTGACTTCGAGCTTCCACCATCTGCGATCGGGTTCCGGACACGGTGGGTGTTTGTTGACGCAGGAGTTCTCAGCCCCCTGCTCTCTTCTCCGTCTGAGCTCGCCATTCCTAACTCTGCTTGGTGCCACCGGAGGCTTGCCGATCCATGCCTTGTCCCGGTCTGGCTGAGGTTGAGATGGCTCAAAGACCTTGGCATGACTGCGCCTATGGTGGTGAGGGAGTTTGTCCGGCGCCGAATTGCTCCGCTTCAGCGCAACTCCCGGGCAATGTGGGCCTTGATCAGCAGCCAGGACCACATGAGACTTCAGGAGTCTAAGCTCCGCCATGAGTCCCGGTGAACGGTGTTTGAGGTCCTGACGGGCGTCCCGTTGCCGGACGACTTGCCGAGGAAGAGTTTGTGTTTTGTACCATTTCTCGAACAAGATGTCCTTCGTGGAGCAGATGCCCTCCTTCGACGAGTGGGGGTTGCACCCAACTAGCCTCATGGGGCACCGCGAGAACTCCATCATCATGGTTCATTTCCTCGACGTTGGCGCAGAGCTCGCCCCTAGTGTTGGTGCCGGGGAGCGTACACCCCTGGGGCCGATAGTGAAGGTGCCGAGGTGCTGATGCCACCCAGAGCTCCCGAAGCATTGACCTTGGGGTCTCGTGACTCTTGCCCTGGGGCGGCGGTTGAAGGGGCGATGCAGCCCGCGTCTCCCACGGCCGAGGCTCCTGAGGCCTCGGCAAGTCATTACAAGGTAGAGCCGGCCAGCTCTCCTCAGTCTGGCGCTTCTGAGGCTACCCCTCCGAGCACTTCTCCAGTCGCGCCTCATGTCGGCCTCCATGTCCAGCACTTCGGCCGGCTGTGCGTGGACTTCGCAGAACTCCGCAAGAGAAAGGGGTCCCCAAGCTGCGGCAGCGGCACCTTTGGGCCATTGAAACGGAGGAAATATATCGCCATTGACGAGTAAGTACCTTATCTTGGTGATCATCTGTGTGTCGCTTTCCTTCCTGACGATTGTCCCCTCAGGACCCCTTCTGCCAAGGCCGTAAAATCTCCTGAGAAGCAACTCCCTCTCATCCCATTGCACCCGCCAACCCCAGCGCGGCAGGCTCATGCGCTTCCCACAGCATGGGGTCAACCGCTGGAGATGGCCCATCATCAAGGCGCCTTGAGCTTGCGCCTTCGCCGTCCTTCCTTCGCGACCTTGCTCGGAGCGCAGCAAGCATGCCAAGGGCTCCTCCCCTGGTCACGGCCGGCAGCTGGCTGGCTTCGATCCTGGGGTCCTCTTCAAGCAGCGGGCCCCATTCAGTTCGGGCCCCTCAAGAGGGCCGGCTGGCGCCTGGGGCCGCGCCAGCCCCCAGCCCCCTGCGGAGAGGGGGCGCACCCCGCCAGGTGTCACCCACAGCCCTCGTAGCGGAGGGCGAGATGGGTTGTGCGCTCGAGTTCGAGCACGAGCAGAGCGTTGTTCATCATGAGCTCTTCTAGGAGGCGATGGGCGCGATGAACCGACTCGGCGAAGAACTTGTGGGTGTCGATGCGCGCCTTGAGACCGAGGGCCTTCGGTTGGTGGAGGAGTGGTACAAGCTAAAAGTGGCCATCAATCTCGGGCACCACCAGCGTGAGCTGGATAACATGAAGGCCGAGGCTTCCCTTGCAGCCTCCCACGAGGCCTGCTCCTGAGCTCTAGAGGAGGCTCGTGAAGCTGACCGCCGTCGCGAGGCCACGGAGAAACGCGCATGGGAGCTCCAAGCCTGGAGCGCTGTCTTGGATCAGCGGGTGGAGGCGCGCAGGGCTGCGCTTGCATCGTTGAGGGGGTCGCTCGCCGAGGAGGAAGAGATCCGAAAGCGTGAGGAGGTGCTGGCGCTGGAAGCCGTGGAGCATAGCCTTGAACTCAAATGGCTGGAGATGAGGGAGCGCCAGGTTGCTCAGGAGGAGGACGATGTCAGCGCGCGCAAGGTCAGGGCCCAGGAGGAGGTCAACCGCCGGGTGGCCGAGGCTCGCGCGGATCTCGAGAGCAGGCACAACCTGAAGCTGAAGCTCGTGGAAGCCAGGGCCGCTGGTAGGACTGCTGCCCTCAAGTCCAGGTTGGTCGTGGTGGAGCGGCGCGAGGAGGCCATCGCATCAGCCCTGGCCTCGGCACAGGCTGAGCTGGCTTCCGCCTGCGCCGAGCTGCTCTCTCTTCAGCAGCGGGTCGCCGACGCCGAGTCCATCGCATGGCAGAACAGGAACAAAGTGCTCGAGCGGCGGACGTTGGAGCGTGTGCACGCCCCCATGCTCGAGGACCTCAGGAACAGGGCCAACACCGCCCTGGGCCATATCTACGAGGAGAATGCTCCTCATCCCAATGCAAACGACTATGCCAGCCACCTCCACTTCTTTGGGATGTGGTGACGCGCCTGCAGAACCGTTCTGAGAGGGCTCGCCAACTTGTTGAGGAGAGGAGTGGCAGTCTGCTCGGGCACGCGTTCTCCCGCGTCTTCAGCCACCTCCGGAATATCGACCCCGACTTCGATTTTGACGCTGCCATTGCTCCCGTATCGGAAGCCATCCGGGGCGACCTGGCGCATTGGGTTGAAGACAATGTGGATGCACTAGTCAGGGCCTTCGCTTCCGATGACGACGGGGTAGTGGTTGTGGCAGACGAAGGCGACGTGGTTAACGACGGCGACGCCGGCGCTGGTGAAGGTGGGGCGACAATGACGATGGCGACAGCGACGCCAGTGGTGCATCTGAAGGTGACGTGGGGGATGCGGCGAGCGACATATTCGGCTGATCCCTTGTTCCCCTGCTGTTTACCCTGGAAAAACTTGGGCGTGTCCCTGGAAGATTGTAAGAGCATTTTGAGAGGGGAGCCCCTCATGTAAACAATCGTAGCTTTTATCCTTCTATGTCAAATTGAATACACGTCTTCACGAGCTTACGCATGCCGGGGCAACGTTGTTGTTTCGCTTTACCTTAGCTTGGACGAGCCCAAAACCGGCCCAAGAGATTGCGGGTTTTTGAGAAGCTCCTAAGGAGTTCGACGACACACCCGAGGGGGCCGTGTGATAAGCAAGCGTCAGCCACGGCTTGGCGTGTGCGTGGCTCGTGTGCTTCGTGCCCAGCCCGGCTCGCGAGGGGCCGGCAAGGGGGGAGCGACTGGCGCGAACTCCGAAATAAGGCAAGAACTAGACTGCGAGAAATAGCTCGAACGAGAAAAGGCATCCCCCTCGCGCGCATCAAATAAAATTCAACTTCAACTTAAATCCAAATCCAGAAGGCAGGATTACAGAAAAGAGATCCAAAGCAAATGGCCGCATCCGGCGCCTAGTCTAGTCGTTGACGTCTTCTCACCAGCGCGGAGCTAAGTGCTGCTACTGGGCGTGGGATGGAGCCCAGGAGGCCCGAGGGCGGCTCTCCTGAGGCTCCGGGGCGTGTACAACCCCACTAATTATTACGTGAGAGTGTCACGGGCGGCGATCTTCACAGGCGTGAGCCTTACTTCATATTGCCTGACGAGGGCCCCGCCTTACGCCACCCCCTACCACCGCTGGGATGACCGGAAACCAGGACGGCCCAACGAGCGTAGAGGGGACGCCAGCGGCGCCCTCGGTGACCACGGGTCCTCTGCCGGGGGAAAGGTCGCTGTCGCCACCCCAGCAGAGGGCCTACCTCCGGGCGTTGCCTTGCTCCGTGTGACACGGGGAGGGGCCAAGGCCCCTTCCACGCAGCCCCTAGCGGGTCTCTCCTGTCGGGGCGGGCATTGCCTTGCCGGAACCATCGTTTGGTGCCGTGACCTGGTTCACCTGTGACTCATGGTTAGCGTAAGCTTGCCCCTGAGGGATTAATGGTACCCTATATTTGTCGTCCACGGCGCGGCCGGCGGGGCTCTCTTGCGGCTCCTGGAAGGCTTCAGCTCCTAACGCCTCCTCCTCCCATCTTGGCCCGAGGAATGAGCCGGGGTCATCCTCCAGCGTGTACTCCTGCTCCATCATGCGGGGCACATAGGCCTCCGAGGCCGCTGCCCCGAAGACCTCGCCGAAGTGCCCCACGCTCCATGTCGCTCGGCCCATCATGCTGTCCTGAGGGTGGCGGGATGGTGCTCCGATGAGGCCATGTGCGAGGACACTCGTGCCCGTGCCCATCCAAGGTGGCACGGATGCGAGGGGACGCCCTCCGCCATGGACTGCACTGATGTCGACGAAGCCCCCGCGTGCACTTGGGGGTACGCGGGCGCGGCAGGGCCCGCAGTGGGATCCTGCCGCTGCCTGGGGCATGAGCTGGTAGCAGAAAGGCGGTGCTCCCGTGGCCGCCACGTCCAAGAGCTCGGCGACGCGTTCCAGCAGTGCATCTCGGCCGCTCTCCATTAGTCGGCACCACAGCAGCTCCCATGCCACTGTGAACGCGGCCCGCATGTTCGCCTACTCTCTCTAATGTGCGGTGCCGTCGCTGCGGCGTGGCTGGCGGCCCTTGCAACGGCTCACGTCTGTCGGGGAGTAAGAGCAGAGGGTGAGTGGCCGCACCGCCCACGCCCCGCGGTGCTTGGGACGCGTGCCGCCTGAGACGCGGGGTTGAGGACTTCCTAGGCGGGCGGCACCGCCCGGGCGGGCCAGGCTGCCCATCGGTCGTCGTCAGCCCTCGGGTCGCCGGACATCGGAAACACGGAGCGTCGGCGGATCGACTGGTGAGGAAGAAGCTCCGACGCACCCCTACCTGGTGCACCAAATGTCGGATCACGGGTTCCGGCAAAACACTTAAGGTTCGAATACTGGGGTGCGCGCGAAGATCTCCCCCCTATCGATGAGCGGCCTAACTTAGCCTAGATCTCACGAACTAACTCGATGAACTCGCAACACAAAGGACACAAGATTTATACTCGTTCGGGCCACCATTGTGGTGTAATACCCTACTCCAGTGTGGTGGTGGTTGATTGACTCTTGGGCTGAGGATGGATAGTACAAGGGGAAGAACAGCCTCCTGAGGTTGAGGTGTTCTTGTGCTTGGTGCACTTGTGTGGCTGAGGATGAACTTGATCCTTTCGTCCTCTCCCGCCTATGGTGGTGGCTAGTCCTATTTATAGAGGCCCTGGTCCTCTCCCCAAATATTGAGCGGGAAGGGAGCCAACAACGACCAATTTGAAAGGGGAGAGCTAGTACAAGCTATCCTGACAAAAGGTGGTCTTCGTCTGCCAAAGGTTCAGGTGGTAACGCCGTCCTGGGCTCCATGGTGACCTCCGTCTTGCCGTCCTTCTGGTCTTGGTCTCATTGCACCTATATGGAACTGTTTGCTTGATGCCTCGGTACTCCGCGCCTGCGCTTGCCCCCTTAGCACCAAACAGGAAACAAGGATGCTGCGCGCACTGGCGCCCACCTGGTCTCGATCGTCATGGATCACGTCATGAGAACCTCGCGAGGTTTGCCCGACCTTGAACTCTCCGCCCCTCTCGAGCCATCCTGGCGAGGCCGCTCCTGAGGAGGTCTTGTGTCGTTCGCCTCGTGAGGCTTGGCCCCTCGCGAAGGTCTTGATTCCTTGTTTAAGAAGATGGGTCATACAGGCCTGCCAGCAAAGCCATGCCGTGGGCCGCAGGCAGGCAAGTCTGGGGACCCCCGTTCCCAGAATGCCGACAGTGGCCGACAGGATCCGAAGCGGCTCACCCCCTCTGGCAGGGGGCTGGGGCCTGGCGTCTCCCAGGACGCCGACCGGGCTTCGGCAGGGGCCCAGATGGGTCGAGGTCCATCGCTCGAAGAAGGAGCTAGGATCGAGGTCCTCCAGCCGCCGTCCACAACCAAGGGAGGAGCCCTAGGAACGGTTGCCACACCCCAGGCGAGGCCACGAAGGAGAGACGGCGAGGGCGCGGGCTCCAGGCGCCAAGCTAGCGTGCATGCCCCTTCGACCGACCTCGCGCCGGGTGCAGCATGCTGGCTTGGGGCATTCAAGGCCAGCAGGGAATTCGAGGCAGGAGAAGGTTGGTTCCCGGGAGACCTCGCTGCCTTAGCAGAAGGGACCCTAAGGAGCCACAGTCAGGAGGAGAAGCAACACTCGAGAAAATACAAAGACAAGGTACTCACTCATCTATGGCGATATACTTCCTCTGCTTCAACAGTCGGAAGGCATCACTGCTGCAGCTTGGGGACCCTTTCCTCTTGCGGAGCACATCGAAGTCCAGATGGAGCCGGACGAAGCATTGGATGCGGCAACCAGCGCGGGGCACGGTTAGTGAGGCTACCGAGGAGACGGCATCAGGAGTGACGGGCTGAGGAGAGCCCTCGGGCACCGCCTCATGATGGCCCGCTGAGACCTCGGAAGCTTCGGCCTCAGGAGCAGCGGGTTGCGTCGCCCCCTCAGCTGTCACCCCCAAGCAAGAGTCCCGGGCTCCTGGGGATGGCACCTCGGGATCCTCGAGCAGCGTCGACGCCTCAGCACCCGCACCTCCTGCCTCCAGCGGTGCTCGCCCCCCTGCGTCCACTCCTGGGGCAAGTTCGGCGCTGGTGGCAAGGAGGGGGACCACGAAAATAGTGTTCTTGCAGGGCCCTTCAAGGCTGACTGGACACAGCCCCCATTCATCCAAGGAGGGCATCTTCCCCGCGAACTCCATCCTGTTTAAGCAGCAGCACAAAAGACAGCCCTCCTGCGGCCTGTCAGCTAGCGAAGGGTCGCCTGTCAAGACCTCGAGCACCGTTCTTTGTGCCTTGAACGGAAGCCCCAACTCCGGAAGCCTCATGCGATCCTGGCCGTCGGACAGGGCCCACATCGGCCTGGAATGGTGCTGGAGTGGGGCGACACAGCATCGAAGGAACTCATTCATCACCATGGGCGCAGTCACGCCGAGATCTTTCACCCTCTTCAACCAGAGCCAGACGAAGGTCAGGCGGGGGTCAGCGAGCTTCTCGTGTCCCCAGTCGGAGCTGGGAACAACGGGCGCTGAGGGGGGCGAGAGCAAGGGGCTGAGCACACCGACGTCCATATACACCCACTGGTCCCGAAACTCGCTTGTGGATGAAGGAAGCTCAAAATCAATCCCCGAGCCAGCCGTCGTAGCCACGGCCTAGAAGCTCAAGCATCCCGAGCACTACCGAGGGCTAGTCAGGTGCAGCGAGAAGAAATGGCGCAGTAGGGCCACAGAGGGGGGAATGCCCACCATGGCCTCGCGGAATTAAGCGAAGACGGCGAGAAGGGAGACTGATTGGGGATCCAGGTGCAACATATGGATCTGATAGTGGGAGAGTACGGCATTGAAGAAAGCAGAGAAAGGAGGAACCACGCCAGCCCACAGGGTGTTGATGAAGAGTGGAACCTCGGTGGTTGTCCTGTCGACGGAGGCGCGAGATGCAGGCCAGGCCGCCATCCTCCCCCATTCATTGAAGACAGCGGCGAGCGCAGGGCGAACCTTGTCCATGGCTTCCTGGTTGAGCACTAGTGACCGGCCAACGGCGGGCTCAACGGCCGGGGGCGGCCCGGCTGAAGACTGAGGCTTCTTCTTTTCCTTCTCCATTCGCCGGGGCGCCATGGCAAGGAGGAGGGCCAATCTCGGGACAGATTGGAAGGGAGGTTATTCTTCTGGAAAGGCAGGAGAGTCGGAGGGGCGCATCACCAGCAATGGGGGATAACTGTGTAAGTCACGGTGGCCGCCTAGCCAGGCGGATATCAAGGCTGTGCGGGGAAGCGGAGACGCCCACGTCCAATCGATCACCACACGTCAAGCGAGGCCGCAGGCTGTTGGGGCCCGCAGCGCTCCGCACTTGCCCCTTGGCTTCGCCTCGAAGCCAAGTCCGGCCGCTCCTTGGGCACGGGGGCTACTGTCAACGTCCTTGGAATGGGGTCCCCAGACTAGCTTGCCTACGGCCCACGGTGTGGCTCCACCAGTGGCCTTGTATGGCTCATCTTCACCAGAAAACACTCAAGACCCTCGCGAGGTTCCTGTGACGCAAGCCATGACAAACAAGGCCAGGCGGGCACCAGTGCGTGCAGTGTCCTCCTTTCCCCTTTGGTGCTAAAGAAGCAAGTGCAGGCGCGGAGTCCCGAGGCGTCAAGCAAAGGTTTCCATATCGGTGCAATGATACCAAGACCAGCAGGATGGCAGGACGAAGGTCACCGTGGAGCCCAAGACGGCGTCATCACCAGAGCCTTTGGCAGGCAAGACCATCTTTTGTCAGGATAGCTTGTACTAGCTGTCCCCCGTCAAACTGGCCGTTGTGGGATCCCTTCCTGCCTAATATTCGGGAAGAGGACCCGGGCCTCTATAAATAGGACTAGCCACCACCTTAGAAGGAGGGATGATCCTCGACCGCATCAACTCACCAAGCACAAGAACACCTCTCCTCAGGAGGTTGTTCTTCCCTTGTAATTGTTCATCCTTATCCGAAGAGGCAATCCACCACACCACACTGGAGTAGGGTATTACACCACATCGGTGGCCCGAACCAGTATAAATCTTGTGTCCCTTTGTTCTGTGAGTTCGACGCGCTAAGCCTTGAGATCGCAGTGAGGGCGTGAGCCAGAGGGAGGAGAGATCTTCGTGCACCCCCCAGTGTTCGAACCTCAAGGGTTTTGCGGGAACCTGACTATGATTATGACAATGAACAGTGCGTAACACATGGTGGAAATTGGTGGATGGGATGGTGGACAGCGGATGGGATAATGATGCAGCGGCTGCGTGACTAATGTGAACAGAACTCGAAACTCTAAAGGAACTAGACACTAAGACCAGCAACTCGACACGACGATGCAACCGATAATTCAACTATGCAAGCAATGAAAAGAAAATTGCAAAGGCTCAGACTGGCTTGGACCAAGGATGAATAGATCTAACTCTTTTTTGTGGATTTTTCTTGGACAATAGGTAAGAAAATAAATCTAATCTAGAAAAACTGGAAATTCTCACCGAGCAACCTGAAAACTGATACCACTTGATAGAGGCGGGGTGTCCCAATCTTTCGATGAGATGATACTACCGATTTGGTGGAGACGACTTTGACGATCCGACTACAAACGTGCACGACGTTGCGCCTTAGCAATCGCTAAACCAATCTCCTGAGGTTATTGACCACGCCGGAGCACGATCAACCTGACCACGAAGGTCTATTCCTGCAAGCAATCGAAGAACGAGCAAGAATATGATAAAGGCAATCTGAATATTGCGAATATATATGAAGTATTGATAAAGGTGGGGATCCGGAAGCGGTCTTGGTCTGGTCGTTGGACACAAACAAAGTACACGAAGTTGCAATGGCTAACTTTTAACTAAACAAATCCCAAGGAAAAGCTACTAGATGGATCTACTTATATAGGAGCAAGGGGTGGCGGCCAAGGAGGTGGGAGGACGTCCCAAGGCAGCCTAAAACTAAATCTAGGTCGTACAAGGCCAATGGGCCCAAGTGGAGGTGATGTAACACCTTTGGACTTGTAGTTTGACTCGGATTCTGCTGCAGCATCAGATTGTTTCGTCCACAACTCAACGCTCCGGATGAATTTGAAGGTGATTCCAATTGGGTTGGAAAGTTCACGAAATCTAGTTTCCAACAAAAAAAGAATCACCCAATTTGGAGTCCGTATGAAAAACTTGTGTGCGTTTTGAGTCAGGTGTGTCTGTGCAGTCCGAATCTGAATCCAGAACGTGAGAGACTTGGACTCTATCTTCTCTTGGGCCAAAAGTGACGTGAGAGAACTTTTTGGACAGCAAATAAACATCTCTTTCTTCCTTATCTTCATATGTGGATTGTACAAATGTCCCATACACCTGCAATTAGACAAAACACAAAAGTGTGTGAAGTATTTTTGTTTTGGATAACATAAATAGATTATTGAATAGTTTGCACTAGAAATCACCTGACAAATATGCATATATGCAATATTTTTGGTCATATCCAAGGTAGTCATGTCCTCATCATTCTCCCCTTCTTGAAAATAAAGCCGTCCTCGGCGTTGCTTAATCTGAAATGTGGCTAACAAAAAAAGACAAGGTGTACATGTTGTATATGTATATGTCATCAATTTTTACTTCCCTTGATTTTTGCATATATGACACATGAATAGATGAGTAACTTGCACTAGAAATCACCTGACAAATATGCATATATGCAATATTTTTGGTCATATCCAAGGTAGTCATAGTCCAAAAAATTAGCACAAGAAGTAGAAGGCATGAAAATATTGCAACTCAGTTTGCACATATAAGTGAAGCTCTTATTCATTTCAAAAGATTGACAATGTTCATCATTAAACCATCCCAACATTGGTGAATAAACCTTACTTGCATCAAATTTACATGCTACAACATGCTTAAATAAGCAAACATGCAATAAGTCATTCAACACAGAATCATCACCAAGATTAGAGGTCATATCAAAATGATTAAACATTGGTTCTTTTGCATCAATAGTTAATTCAATGGGTGCACTCAAAATTGTTGGTATTTCAGTTGTTTGATCACATGGCAAAGTCAAATTATCAACGTAGTCCTCTAAAATAGGTGGTGTGATCAAAGTAATGGGTAGCTCATCAGATGGTGCATTCAAATTGACAAGGCATTCATCATTCTCATGTAGAGATGGAAGATCAGTACCTTTGTCATTACCTCTTATGATCAACTCAGATGATGTAGCCACTCTCGGGGGCGATGTGTCACATGGTGGAGGTGATGTAGTCCTGACAACAACGGATGTGGTTGTCATAGTATGCCTAGTAGTTGAAGGAACAATCATATCAACTCTTGGAATGTGCACCGTGCGCTTGTTCTCCTCGTGGCCAACACGTCGTTTTATTTCCTGTTCAGCTTTGCAAGCAAGATGAAACAAATGGTCCATAGGATAACACTCTTCATGAATTAGTATCTCTTGAATATCACGGTTTAATCCTCCCCAAAATCTATCCATAAAATCATCTTCACTTTCTTCTAAAGAGGAATGCAACAAGGTAGTTTGTAAATCATCATAATATTTTGTTACAGTTTCACTACCTTGTTTTAAGTGTTGCAACTTCTTAATCATGTCACGAGTATAATAAGCAGGGACGAAAGTATGTCGCATGGCAAGTTTCAAATCATCCCAAGTAGTAGGTATATAATCAGGGTGTAACCGACAATATTCACTCCACCAAACCAAAGCATAACCAGTGAAAGAACCAACCGCAACCTTAACCTTTTTATGTTCATCGAAATTATGGGAAGCAAATATATTTTTTATGTCGAACTCCCATTCAATATATAAAGCAGGTTTAAAACGGCCATTAAATGGTGGTATAGATACATTAACCTGATCATGTGCATTTGGATGTTTGTGCACCTCTCGTGACGGTTGTGGTATTTGCAAAGGTGGTGGCACGTCTCCCGCGATCGACAAAGCCCATGAATTGACTCTGGATCCTGTCATGATTAGTAGAACAAGAAACAAAACCCAAAAATAATGTTCCTATAACTACTAGGATGTGGTGGTAAAACGCTCACAGTAAAGCAAATATCAATGTCTTACAAGTTCTTACCATGCAGCAGGCGGTGATCGGCAACCAGCGGTGTCAAGTAACTCCGAATATTGAGTAAAGAGATTGCCAGGGGAGCGTACGTATACACGGTGTAGAAATATGTGGAGCTGGGTTGGCTATATATGGTAGCAAAAGATTAGCAATAATCAATTCAAAGATGCAATGTTGAATAAACGCTCAACGACGATACTGTGCTGGTCCTAGGGTAGACCGTACTAGAGACGCGAGCCTAGAACACTAATGAGGTCACGGCGTAGCACAACTAGCATCAATGAAGGATACTAAGTAGCTCTTGACAGTAAGATATAAGTGAAGATCACAACGGCAGTGAAGATAATGATGAAAAACAACTGCCAAGCAGGATATACAACAACTCTCTCTCCAACTTTCCTCTTGAAAAGTTTGAGACAATTTTCTGATAAATTCTTTCAAAGAATACTACTAACTCAAGATTTCCAATGCAAAAAGAATCACTCAATTCCGAGTTGATATGAGGAGTCAAAGAATTCTAAAACTGGCCTGAAAAATTGGAACAAGTTGTGTTCACGAACTTCGGAGGGCAAAAAGACCTATTTAGAAGCCGATTTTGAGGTGTCAAATATTGAACTTGCTTCTGCAACTATTTAGATGCGGCTCGTCGCTATCTTCAATTTGAGTACTCACGGAGCCAAAACTGACTTCGTATGAGGAAGATACACCTGTTTTACTGAACAGTGTGCAAAACAGATTCCAATCCGAATTCAGGTACGAGATTGATTCTAGATAGATCCAATTTTTTTCTTCTCTCTTTTTTTTCTCACGCCTTTTTTTTCTTTTTCTTCTCTCTCTTTTTCTTTTTTTTTTCTTTCCTTTTTTCTCTCTTTTTTTTCTCTATCTTCTTTTTTCTTTCCAAGACAAACTAGATAAGATGCAGATTGGATCAGGCGAAGATGTGAATGACCTCAACTATGATTATGACAATGAACAGTGCGTAACACATGGTGGAAATTGGTGGATGGGATGGTGGACAGCGGATGGGATAATGATGCAGCGGCTGCGTGACTAATGTGAACAGAACTCGAAACTCTAAAGGAACTAGACACTAAGACCAGCAACTCGACACGACGATGCAACCGATAATTCAACTATGCAAGCAATGAAAAGAAAATTGCAAAGGCTCAGACTGGCTTGGACCAAGGATGAATAGATCTAACTCTTTTTTGTGGATTTTTCTTGGACAATAGGTAAGAAAATAAATCTAATCTAGAAAAACTGGAAATTCTCACCGAGCAACCTGAAAACTGATACCACTTGATAGAGGCGGGGTGTCCCAATCTTTCGATGAGATGATACTACCGATTTGGTGGAGACGACTTTGACGATCCGACTACAAACGTGCACGACGTTGCGCCTTAGCAATCGCTAAACCAATCTCCTGAGGTTATTGACCACGCCGGAGCACGATCAACCTGACCACGAAGGTCTATTCCTGCAAGCAATCGAAGAACGAGCAAGAATATGATAAAGGCAATCTGAATATTGCGAATATATATGAAGTATTGATAAAGGTGGGGATCCGGAAGCGGTCTTGGTCTGGTCGTTGGACACAAACAAAGTACACGAAGTTGCAATGGCTAACTTTTAACTAAACAAATCCCAAGGAAAAGCTACTAGATGGATCTACTTATATAGGAGCAAGGGGTGGCGGCCAAGGAGGTGGGAGGACGTCCCAAGGCAGCCTAAAACTAAATCTAGGTCGTACAAGGCCAATGGGCCCAAGTGGAGGTGATGTAACACCTTTGGACTTGTAGTTTGACTCGGATTCTGCTGCAGCATCAGATTGTTTCGTCCACAACTCAACGCTCCGGATGAATTTGAAGGTGATTCCAATTGGGTTGGAAAGTTCACGAAATCTAGTTTCCAACAAAAAAAGAATCACCCAATTTGGAGTCCGTATGAAAAACTTGTGTGCGTTTTGAGTCAGGTGTGTCTGTGCAGTCCGAATCTGAATCCAGAACGTGAGAGACTTGGACTCCATCTTCTCTTGGGCCAAAAGTGACGTGAGAGAACTTTTTGGACAGCAAATAAACATCTCTTTCTTCCTTATCTTCATATGTGGATTGTACAAATGTCCCATACACCTGCAATTAGACAAAACACAAAAGTGTGTGAAGTATTTTTGTTTTGGATAACATAAATAGATTATTGAATAGTTTGCACTAGAAATCACCTGACAAATATGCATATATGCAATATTTTTGGTCATATCCAAGGTAGTCATGTCCTCATCACCGTTTTATCAATTTCTACCTTGTTTTTTCTTTATTTTTCCTATTACAAAAATCAATATCTACTATCATTACTACACTAGTATCACCATCTCTTCGCCAAACTCGTGCACCTATACAATTTACCATTGTATTTTGTGTGTTGGGGACACAAGAGACTTTTTATTATTTGGTTGCAGGGTTGTTTGAGAGAGACCATCTTCATCCTACACCTCCCACGGATTGATAAACCTTAGGTCATCCACTTGAGGGAAATTTGTTACTGTCCTACAAAACTCTATGCTTGGAGGCCCAACACGAGTCTACAAGAACAAGTTGTGTAGTAGACATCAAGCTCTTTTCTGGCGCCGTTGCCGGGGAGTTGAGTGCGTGAAGGTATATCTTTAGATCTTGCAATTGAATCTTTTAGTTTCTTGTTTTATCGCTAGTTTGGTTTATACAAAGAAAACTAAAAAATGGAATTGAGGTTGCATCATATTGTTCATCTTTATAATGTATTTCATGAAAATTATGGAAAGGAAAACTGTGCTCAACTGATAGAAGAAGAATTCTGTAAAATGTTTGACAAAAAATCTTTGAATGATGAGCATGATTGCAATGTTGTTATTATGAATTATTTGAATATCCATGATGCTAATGATATGCAAAGCCATAAGCTTGGGGATGCTATGTTTGATGAAGATGATGTTTTTTGTTCCCTGAGCTTTGATGAGAATATTTATTATGATGATTGCATGCCTCCTATTTATGATGATTACAATGATGAAAGTGGATTTGGAGAGGTCATGACTTTATTTAGTGATGAATCCACTATTTTGGAAGAGGTTTCAATTGACTATGACAACAAAGTTGCTATCTATGATGATTATGGTGATGACATGTATGCTATAAAGAATAATGATAACCATGAAACTCGTCATCATGATTTTAATTTTCAAACCCATGATTGTTATTTTGTTAAGTTTGTTCCCACTAGTATTCATGAGAATAAATTTGCATATGTGGAGAGTAATAAAATTTCTATGCCTATGTACCATGAAGAGAATGATTTATGTGATAGCTATATTGTTGAAATCATTCATGATGATGCTGAAAATTATTATGAGAGAGGAACGTATGCTTATACATATCTCAATAATATCAAGTTTCCCCACTATGTGTTGAAAATCTTGAAGTTATGCTTGTTTTGCCTTCCTATGCTAGTTGATTCTTGTTCCCATAAGTTGTTTGCTCACAAAATCCCTATGCATAGGAAGTGGGTGATACGTCTCCGTCGTATCTACTTTTCCTAATGCTTTTCCTCCTGTTTTGGACTCTAATTTGCATTATTTGAATGAAACTAACCCGTACTGACGTTGTTTTCAGCAGAACTACCATGGTGTTGTTTTGTGCAAAAATAGAAGTTCTCGAACTGGAATGAAACTTTGCGAGGATTTTTTATTCAATAAAAGATAATTTGTTGAGCCAAGAACCACTGGAGGGGGGCACCTGGGTGGGAACAACCCACCAGCCCCCCCACCCTCCAGGCACGCCCAGGTGGGTTGTCCCCACCTGATGGCCCCGCAAACCCTGAAACCGACGCTATAAAAAACATGTTTCCAGAAAAAAATGAGGGAGGAAGAATTATCTCGTTTAACGATACGGAGCCGCCTTCACCTATTATTCTTCATCGGGAGACCATATCTGGAGTGCGTCTGGGGCTTCGGAGAGGGGAACCTTTGGTCTTCATCATCACCAACCCTCCTCCATCACCAATTCCATGATGCTCTCCAACGGGAGTGAGTAATTCTTTCGTAGACTCGCTGGTCGGTGAGGAATTGGATGAGATTCATCACATAATCGAGTTAGTTTTGTTAGGCCTTGATCCCTAGTATCCACCATGTTCCGAGATTGATGTTGTTATGACTTTGCATGCTTAATGCTTGTCACTTTGGGCCCGGGTGCCTTGATTTTAGATCTGAAACATTTATGTTATCACCATTATATCTATGTTCTAGATCCGATCTTGCAAGTTATAGTCACCTACTACGTGTTATGATCTGGCAACCCCAGTGTGACAATAGTCGGGATACTTCCCGTGATGACTGTAGTTTGAGGAGTTCGTGTATTCACCGTGTGTTAATACTTTGTTCTGGTTCTCTATTAAAAGGAGGCCATAATATCCCTTAGTTTCCAATAGGACCCCCTGCCACGGGAGGGTAGGACAAAAGATGCCATGCAAGTTCTTTCCATAAGTGTGTATGACTATTTATGGAATACAAGCCCTAGGTTATGACTGTTATATGATGAATATCATCCAACAAATCGCCGGTCCAATGCCTATGATTTTCCTACATATTGATCTTGCTAAGTTACTACTACTGCTGTTACTATTTTCACAACTACAAAACTATTACTATCACTGTTAGCATTACCGTTATTGTTGCTGCTACTACTACTATCAAAACTATCACACTACTTTGCTACTGATCACTTTGTTGCAGATAATTAATCTCTAGGTGTGGTTGAATTGACAACTCAAGTGCTAATACTTGCAAATATTCTTTGGCTCCCCTTGTGTCGAATCTATAAATTTGGGTTGAATACTCTACCCTCGAAAACTGTTGTGATCCCCTATACTTGTGGGTTATCAATACCTTTTTCTGGCGCCGTTGCCGGGAGCGTAGCTACATTTGTTGAGTCACTTGGGATTATTATAAAATTATCACTATGAAGAATCTGAAGGATGCTAAGACTAAGATTTTTTTCCCTCTAAGACGAGGGGAGGTAAGGAACTGCCATCTAGCTCTGCACTTGATTCACCTTCTATTATAAGTAAACTTGCAACACCACCACAAGTGTTGATGATGCCATTAATCCTGATATGTCGCAAGTTATTGATGATGCCAATTCTACTATGAATGATATTTATGATGATGCTAGTACCTTGCTTGATGATAATGTGCCACTAGGTGAATTTCTTGATTAACAACTTGCTAGAGCTAAAGCTTTTGAGAATGCTGCAACTGATAAAATTGTTGAAATTGATGAAATTGTTGAAACTGATGAAGAGCTTGAAACTGAAAATCTTGAAACACCTATTAGAACTAGTCCTCCTAGATATGAATTGCCAAAGGTACCGGAAGGTTATGTTATGAATGAGGAGGCAACTAGAGACATTCTTGCTTGTAAGGATAGAGATGATCTAGAAAAATTATTATGCAAGTATAAAGAAAAGACTTTGAATGCTAAAATAAAATGTGATCCTCAGTTTGCTACTTCACCTATCTTTGTCGACGATAAGGTTATGAATTTTCTGTCGACCCAGAGTTGATTACTTTGGTTGAATCTGATCCTTTCCATGGTTATGAAACTGAAACTGTTGTGGAACATCTTACTAAGTTGAATGACATAGCAACCCTTTTTGCTCATGATGAGAAAATTCGCCATTATTATATTCTCAAATTATTTCCATTCTCATTAAAGGGTGATGTTAAAGCTTAGTACAATACTCTTGCTCCTGGTTGTGTGTGTAGTCCCCAGGACATGATTTATTACTTCTTTAAAAATATTTCGCTGCTCATAAGAAACAAGGTGCCTTACAGGAAATATTTACCTTTGTGCAAATTGAAGAAGAGACTCTCCCACAAGCTTGGGGGAGGCTTCTCCAATTGCTTAATGCTTTGCCAGATCACCCTCTTAAGGAAAAATGAAATAGTTGATATCTTCTATAATGGACTAACTAATGCTTCGGGATTTCCTAGATAGTTGTGCTGGTTGTGTTTTCACGGAACGGACTATTGGGCAAGCTGAAGAATTATTGAATAACATTTCAAAAATTATGAAGATTGGACACTTCCTGAACCACCGCTTAAACCCACTCAGAAGAAGAGGGGTATCTTATATCTCAGTCCTGAAGATATGCAAGAGGCAAAGAAATCTATGAGAGAAAAGGTATTAAAGCTGAGGATGTCAAAAATTTACCTCCTATTGAAGAAATACATGGGCTTGATACACCACCACCACCTAAGGTGGTAGAGGTAAACTCTCTAATGAAATTCAATGACAATGATAATCCTCACAATATGCACCCTAGCCAATGCCTTTATGAGTTTGAAAATTACATTAGAAAGCAAGATCACTTCAATGCAAATGTTATGAAACAATTGAAATACAATTCTGATATGATTGCTCGTTGTAGTGACTTGTTATTTAGAATCTCAAATGATGTTAGAGGTGTGGGGAAGCATGCTTCTATGGTTCAAACTCAGTTAGAACAAGTTGCTAAATCTCAAAGAGAGTTGTTAGATGAGATGAATAATAATATCAATGATCATGCTGTTAGAGTAATGACTAGAGGAGGTAGGATGACTAAGGAACCACTTTATCTTGAGGGACACCTAAAAAGAATTGAACAAGACTCTCAAAGGGTTAACACTGATGCACCTAGTCCTTCTAAAAAGAGAAAGACGAAGAAAAATGGTAGGACTTTGCATGCCTCTAGTGAACCTGAAGTAGAAAAAAACCTGATAATGATAATGAAGTTTCTATCTCTGATGTTGAAACTCAATCGAGTAATGAACAGTCGCCCTCTGATAAATAAGAATATAATGATGAGGTTCATGAAGACACTCAAACAAACAATAAAGAGCCAGACAATGATATTGAGATAGAACCAGTAGTTGATCTTGATAACCCACGACCCAAGAATAAAAGATATGATAAAAGAAACTTTGTTGCTAGAAAACACGGTAAGGAAAGAGAACCATGGGTTCAAAAACCTATGCCCTTTCCACCTAATTCAACTAAAAATAAAGATGATGAAGAATTTGAACGCTTTGCTAAAATTTTGAGGCCAGTCTTTTGCGTACTCGCTTGACTAATATCTTAAAAATGCCTCCTTATGCAAAGTACATGAAAGACATCATCACCAATAAGAGAAAACTACCGGAAGCTGAATTATCCACCATGCTTGCTAATTATACTTTTAAAGATGGAGTACCTAAAAAACTTGGAGATCCATGAATACCAACTATACCTTGCTCCATCAAAAGAAAATTTGTGAAAACTGCTTTATGTGATTTAGGAGCTGGTGTCAGTGTTATGTCTTTCTATTTATATAAAAGACTTGATTTGAATAAACTCACACCTACTGAAATATCTTTGCAAATGGCTGACAAATCACTGCCATACCTATCGGTATTTGTGAGGATGTGCCTGTTACTGTTGCTAATGTTACTATTTTGACTGACTTTGTTATACTTGAGATGCCCGAGGACGACAACATGTCGATTATCCTTGGTAGACCCTTCTTGAATACTGCAAGGGTTGTTATTGATTGCAACAAAAGCAAGGTCACTTTTCATATCAATGGTAATGAGCACACGGTGCACTTCCCAAAGAAACAATTCCAAGTGAATGGTATTAATGTTATTAAAAAATCTCCGACAATCACTATTGGAAGTTTTCAACTACCTCTACCTACTGCCAAAAAGAAATATGAAATGTTTATTGTTGGGGACATTCATATCCCCGTTGAGGTAACTTAGTGAGTTAGGAAAGTTCTTTGGTTTCATGCTAATTGAAAGTGGTTGTTAATAAGACTTGATCAATCTTATTAATGGATCATTTTTTAGAGGTATGAAGTTGATGATTTAGTAAGCACTACTTTCTGCCCCTACCTTTTGTTTTCTATTTTTATTAGTTAAATAAAATAAAATGCCATGATTTGTCTGTTTTCTGAAATTCCCGTGCAATAAAAAAATGACCCAAAAATAAAAGTTCTCGGAATGCTCTAAAAAATTTATATGATTCCTTTCTGAATATTTAAGAATTTTTGCTGCAAATAACATCAGAGGGAGGTGCACCAGGTGGGCACAACCCACCTAGGCATGCCAGGACCCCCGGGTGCGCCCTGGTGGGTTGTGGTCCCCACATGGGCCCCTCACTTATCTCTTCATCCCACATCACCACCTACCTCCAAAAAAAATCACCATTGCTCTCTTTCTCGTGTTCTTGCTCCCAAACCCGCGGATTTCAATCTCTTTGCTCGAAGCTCTGTTTCCGAAATTGTTTCAGGGGATTGTTGCTTGGTATGTGACTCCTCCATTGGCCCAATTAGTTTTTGCTCTAGTGGTTTATATTTGAATAATTAGCTACTCTTGGTGCTACTCTAGATGATCTTGCATGTTGAATTCTTAGAGTTCTAAGTAGTTTGAATGCTTGCTATGGCCTCTATGTATCCCTATGAGTAGTTGCTTTCAATGTTGTCAAGTTTTGTTGAGAAAAATTTTGTGGACTAAAAATTCTAGAATTTTGTTCATCGGAAAAATATGAGTATCTTTAGGAAGTTTGCTTCCAAGAAGAACTCCGAGGGAGTTTTCGGGGAGTCATCTGACAGTGATCTCCACACCCAGAGAATGGCAGAGGTACGACCGTGCGAATGGCCGCATAACCCGTTCATGGAAGGGGCCGAAATCCTTCAAGAGTTTGCATAATATGCTGCTAATGCTAGCCTCACCGACTTTATCGCAGCTGAATGTGAACAGTATCATGTCCTCACAAATTCCTTTGTGCAAAGTTTTCATTTCCTTCCTAGTAATAATCCCCCTGAGGTGCGTTTTAATTTATATGTTGAAACCCGTCAGATACCACTTACTAAATTTTGTGATATTTGCATGATCCCTTCTGACGGGGATTTAGTTGAGCCTAGGCACACAGAGTTTGATGGTTTTTACCGCACTCTGACTGTGGGGGATGAGAGAGGGGTTTCAGGTGTCACTGCCACTAGCTTGCACTTTCCTATTGTGCATTATTTTGCCCTATTTATTGCAAAGTGTTTACTTGCTAGAGAAAATGTAGGTGCACTTAGTGCTCCAGACTTTGCTGTTTTACATCATGCACTTTACGGCGACAACACTTATAGCTTGGGAGCTACTGTGGCACGTCGCCTCCACATTAACAGATCCAAGGGAAAAATACATGGTGGTCTTTACGCTACTCATTTGGCGACTCACTTTAACATTCAGATATGCCAGCATGATTATCCCTTACCCAAGGTTTACCTAGATCGCACAGCTATGGCACACCAGCAGTTTATTGATGGCGAGAACACCACTATGGATGTTCCCTATAACTTAGTTTTCGGTGTGGACACTCATGATGTTATTCCGTTTCTTGCACCTTCTTTGTTTGATCCTATTGCCAGGGGTGGATACAGGATTTTTGCTGAGGACATTGTCGCCTATCGGAACAACCTGGCTGCAGCAAAGGAGGAGCCTCAGGAGTGCGACCCTCAGGTGCCCGCTCCCCAGCACTTCAACATTGGACCCCACGGTTTCTTCGAGTGGTGATTACCAAGTTAGGCCAAAAGCCTAAGCTTGGGGGAGTACGTATTTCCACCGACATTACATTCATGTTCACACATTTCATTCCAGTTGTCGGTGTCCACACTCTTTCATTGTATTATCCATGCTAAGTTTATTTTCTCGCTTTCTTCTTGTGTGTTTGAAAAACTTTGAGAAAATACAAAAATATTTCCTACTTCTTTTTGATTTTTCTTTCTAGTGTAGTTAGTTGTAGTATCTAAAAAGAACACTCAAAAAGATTTCCTTATTCTTCTTTTACTTGTTGGGAGCTTTCCCATGTAAATAGTTTTTCTCGTTTTTGTTTTTCTTTCTTTAATTTGCTTTCTTCCAGGAAAACCAAAAACTCCAAAAACATTTTAGTGTGTTTCTCTGCATTTATTTTTCTTTCTATTCGAGTCATACCGAGGAGAAGACCACGATGAAAATGTTGAGTGGCTCTCATATGCATTATTATTGATCTAACAAAGAGCCCATATTACCTTGTCTTCTCCTTTTGAATAAAATGTTTGCAGATTCCATCTTAGTCCATGGCACTCTTGCACTATTGTTATTTTCATATTGTTCAGTCCTGCAAGTGAAAGTCAATAATGACGATATTTGATGAACTGGCAGTGGCAGAGAGAAAAGGATATGAATTCAACTTGTTCTATTTTTGTAAATATGTTTAATCTAGTATCCATGATTCAGCCTATTATGATCAAAAGTGTTTGCAATGATAGTTAGAAATTATAGTTTCTCATGCCATGCATAAGTAGCTAGGAGTGGATAATGATTTATCTTGGACGTCAACATTGCGTTAAAATGATTGTGATGTAGTATGATGATATGGTATCCTTCTTTGAATGTTCGAGTGGCTTAACTTGGCACATGTTCATGCATGTAGTTGAATCAAAACCAACATAGCCTCTATGATATTTATGTTCATGGTGTTCATACCCTACTCATGCTAGTATCCAATGTTACTTATGCATAATGCATTGTCATGACTGTCTTCGCTCTCTAGCTGGCCACTACCCAACCTAATTGCTAGTCTTTGCCTGTACTAAGCGGAAATACTGCTTGTGCATCAAAATCCTGAAACCCAAGTTATTCCAAATGAGTCCACCATACCTACCTATATGCGGTATTACCCTGCCATCCTAAGTAAATTTGCATGTGCCACCTCTAAACACTTCAAATAAATATCCTTTTTGTGTGCCATAGAGCAACAGGAGTTAGTCAATATCTTCCATGCTAAGCGGGTTAATCTCATGATGAGTGTTTATTCACTCGTCTTTGCACGAGAGGGGCAGTAATAGGGATTCCCAGTCCCAAACAGCAAAAAGGAAAGAGCTTACAAATAATCAAACAAAAACTCCTATGGAGTCATAACCTTTACTTTTATCATTTGGGAACCGCCACTAATGTGTTTAGCATGCAAGATACCGATAACTAATGGTCACGAAGTAAACAAGAAGGGTGCATTCTCAAAATTTCATTTACCTCTGTTTTAAAACCTGAGCTCTGGCACCGCTACAATCACTGTTCCCTCTGCAAAGGGACTATCTATTTACTTTTATGTTGTGTCATCACCTTCTCAAATAAGCGCCAGAACCTGACAACACTATTGTCGTGCTCATTCATTGTGTGTAGCTAATGTTGGGTGCATCATGACTGGATCTTTTCTACCATGAATTGCAATGTTTAGTCGCTGCTTGAACTTTGGTGGTTCTCCGCATTTATGTTTTGTGGTCTCAGGATGGGCTAGCGGGATACCACTATTGTCATATTATATCATGGTTGTTTTGGCAACGTGTTATTGTTTGAGGTATCTATTGCTCGCTAGCTGATTATGTCATACATATGAGTTAATATAATTTTTAGGAGTTATTGTCGAGATGGTTAGTTATAATCTTGGCTGAAAACCTGGGTGTTGTTTAAGCTTATTTATGCAAACAAGAGCAAAAGAGTTCGTAAAAGTTTTCTTTTTCACTTTCAGTTTATCAACTGAATTGCTTGATGACAAGCAAAGGTTTAAGCTTGGGGGAGTTGATACGTCTCCATCGTATCAACTTTTCCTAATGCTTTTCCTCTTGTTTTGGACTCTAATTCGCATGATTTGAATGAAACTAACCCAGACTGACGATGTTTTCAACAGAACTACCATGGTGTTGTTTTTGTGCAGAAATAAAAGTTCTCGGATTGGAACGAAACTTTGCGAGGATTTTTTATTCAATAAATGATAATTTTTGGAGTCAAGAACCATCGAAGGGGGCGACCTGGGTGGGCACAACCCACCAGGGCGCCCCCCCTCCAGGTGCGCCCAGGTGGGTTGTCCCCACCTGGTGGCCCAGCAAACCCTGAAACCGATGCTATAAAATCACATATTTCCAGAAAAAATGAGGGAGGAAGAATTATCTCATTTCACAATACGGAGCCGCCGTCACCTCATGTTCTTCATCGGGAGGCCAGATCTGGAGTCCCTTTGGGGCTTCGGGGAGGGGAATCTTCGGTGTTCATCATCACCAACCCTCCTCCATCACCAATTCCATGATGCTCTCCACCGGATGTGAGTAATTCCTTCGTAGGCTCGCTGGTCAGTGAGGAGTTGGATGAGATTCGTCATGTAATCGAGTTAGTTTTGTTAGGGCTTGATCCCTAGTATCCACTATGTTCTGAGATTGATGTTGCTATGACTTTGCCATGCTTAATGCTTGACAGTTTGGGCCCGGGTGCCATGATTTCAGATCTGAACTGTTTATTTTATCACCACTATATCTATGTTCTAGATCTAATCATGCAAGTTATAGTCACCTACTATGTGTTATGATCCGGCAACCCTAGAGTGACAATAGTCAGGATACTTCCCGGTGATGACCGTAGTTTGAGGAGTTCATGTATTCATCGTGTGTTAATGCTTTGTTCTAGTTCTCTATTAAAAGGAGACCTTAATAACCCTTAGTTTCCCATAGGACCCCACTGCCACGGGAGGGTAGGACAAAAGATGTCATGCAACTTCTTTCCATAAGCATGTATGACTATTTACGGAATACATGCCTACATTATATTTATGAACTGGAGCTAGTGTCGTATTGCCCTAGGTTATGACTGTTATATGATGAATATCATCCAATAAATCGCCGATCCAATGCCTACGATTTTCCTACATCTTGATCTTGCTAAGTTACTACTGCTGCTGTTATTATTGTCACTGCTACAAAACTATTACTATCATTGTTACCGTTACTGTCGCTGCTACTACTACTATCAAAGCTATCACACTACTTTGCTACTAATCACTTTGCTGCCGATAATTAATCTCTAGTTGTGGTTGAATTGACAACTCAACTGGTAATACTTGCAAATATCCTTTGGCTTCCCTTTTGTCGAATCTATAAATTTGGGTTGAATACTCTACCCTCGAAAACTATTGTGATCCCCTATACTTGTGGGTTATCAGTGGGTTAGACTTAAATGGTCTAGTCATATGCTTCATGACGCTCTCTTCATGTTTCAATTCTTATCTTTTATGCGAGCATCATTGAAATCATCATGCCTGGCTAAAAGAATTAAAGAAAAGCGTTTGTTCGAAGACAACCCAACGCTTTTACCTACTGTTTTTGTGTGCTCACATGATTAGTATACCGTAGTAGTTATGTTTTGTATATTTTGTTTCAATAAAGTGCCAAGTAAAGCCTTTGGGATTATGTTTGGTGAAAGTTGATTTGATCTTGTTGGAAAACAGAAACTTTTGTGTTTAGTAAAACAATTTTCAAAAATCACATAAGTGACTAAAGCTTCTGAATTTTTTACACAAGATTGATATACAAATTTGCTACATCATCCTAATTTTCAGAATTTTTGGATTTACATAAGTATGGTTAGAGTATAGATTACTACAAACTATTCTGTTTTTGACAAATTATGTTTTCAATGCATAGTTTGCTTGTTTCCTAGTTTCTATGGCTTATATTGCTCAATATAAATTGTGTAAATGATAAGGCACAGTAGGCATTGTGTGAGAACAACTATGAATCCTATATTTGGCATTACCAAAGTGAATGATTTGGCTTTATCATACTAACCTATCTCACGAAGTTCCATTAAGTTTTGTGTGATTGAAGTTTTCAAGTCTTGGGTGAGATATCGATATGAGGAGAATAAGGAGTGACAAAACCATAAGCTTGGGGATGCCCAAGGCACCCCAAGGTAATATTCAAGTAATACCCAATCAACTAAGATTGGGGATGCCCCGGAAGGCATCCCCTCTTTCATCTCCAACATTATCAATAACCTCACTTGGAGCTATATTTTCATTCATCACATGATATCTGTTTTACTTGGACCATCATTTTATTTTGCTTGGATTTGCTTTATGTTATTTAGAATAATGTTTTGCATATTTTATTTCAATAAAAATGTCAATTATAGCCTTTGCCATGCTTATTTTGCAAATCTATATGTGGCTGTTTGAAAATAGAAAGTTGCACGCTAGTGTGTGAATTCTTGAAAAATGTGAGAATGTGAAAATTTTGAAATTTTTTGAAAAATATGTTATGATAAATTTTCTACAGTTTGGTAATTTTTTAGAATTTTTGAAGTTAGAGAAGTATGAATCTTCTTGCATTCTTTACACACTGTTCTATTTTGACAGATTGCTGTTATGTTTGCATTGTTTGCATATGTTTGCTTGTTTAATGATTCTATTTTATGATAGGAAAGTTAATTATGCAGAGGCATTTAGTATGCAATGATAAATAATAATTTTAGTGATTTTCTACAGTAGAGAATGATAAGGTTATTACATTGATTTATACTAACTTATCTCATGAGTTCTTGTTGAGTTTTGTGCGGATGATGTTTTAAGATTTAGGGAGACATGATATAAAAGGAATTAAGGAGACACAAAAGCTCAAGCTTGGGGATACCCAAGGCATCACAAGATAATAGTTCAAGAAGTCTCAAGCATCCAATCTTGGGGATGCCCTGGTAGGCATCCCACCTTTCCTCATCAAGAATTATCGGTTAGTATCGGTTGAGCCTAAGTTTTTGCTTCACATGAGTTTTGATATTCTTGGATGTCATTTTGTTTTGTTTTGCTTGCTGTTTTAATAAAATACTTAGATCTGAAAGTTTTAAATAAGAGAGAGTCCTCAATTAGCTACCCATTTACTTAACTACTCGCTTGATCTTCACTTATATCTTTTTGGAGTAGTTTGTTATTTACTCTTATGCTTCACTGATGAGGACATCAATACAATTGTTACACCCACAGCCCCTGCTGCTATACATACTGGACCAATTACTAGAGCTCGTGCACGCCAACTAAATTACCAGGTACTTTCGTTTCTTGGTAATGATTCTAATGTTCATGAGAATATGATGCTGCCTAAATTGGATACATTTGTTTTGCTTACAAATGAAGGGCCTAGCTTGGAGAAGGATGAACATTGGAGCAAGAACAAGCATGGAGATGATGGCATGCGCAAGGGAAACAAGAACGGAGTTACAAGTGATGATTTCAGGACTTTGAAGCCACCATAATGGGTGCATGAAGCCTTGGACGAAATATACAAGACGCCACTTCATAAATTTCGTCCCGAGGCTATTTTAGGTGCTGCGTCACCTTATTATTGGGCCAGGCCCATGTAATTTCGAAATACATAAGTATAGGCTATTTTTAGAGTCCGTATGTGTGGGGAAACAAGAGATAGGGTTGATTTCGGACCCTCCACCAAGGGCCACGAAATTCCCCCCCTCTTCCTCCATATATACAGCCCTTAGGGCATCGTTTAGACGCTGGGTTTTGTTTAGATTAAAAGTTCGCCATAGCTGCAACTTCGCGTACTTCGTTTGTGTTCAACGACCAGACAAAGGCGTCACAGAACCCCACCTTGATCAATAAAGCTTTCATCTTATATTCGCAATATCCAGATTGCAATCTTAGTTTCTTGCTTGTTCTTCGTTTGCTCGCAGGAAACAGACCTTCGTGGTCAGGTTGATCGTGCTCCGGCGTGGTCAATAACCTCTCGGAGTTGGTTTAGCGATTGCTAAGGCGCGACGTCCTCGCACGTTCGTAGTCGGATCGTCAAAGTCGACTTCCACCAAAGCGAAATCCACCATCTCATCGAAAGACGGGACACCTTTGCCTCTATCAAGTGGTATCAGATTTCCAGGTTGCTCGGTGAGATTTTACAGTTTTTTGTAGTTTAGATCGAGTCTGTTCTTCATACCTACAGTCCACGAAAAAGCCACACAAAAAAATTAGGGTTAGTTCATCATATCCGAACCAATCTGAGCCTTTGCATAATCTTTTTAGGGTTTTGCTTTGTTGAATTTGCGGTTGCATCGTCGTGTCTAGTTGCTGGTCTTAGAGTCTAGTCTTTTAGAGTTTCGAGTTCTGGTCATAAGTTGTCACGCCGCCGCCGCACCATCATCATCACCCCTGCCATCTACCACCACCGCTTATCCGCCACCGCTTCGAATCCGTATCCATATACCACCACCAATCCGAGTTCTTGTCATATTAGGTTTGTTTTCGAGATCCCTCTAGATTCCGATTCGTGTTTCCTTGCCGGAGTAGGTCTCGGAAAAAAAAAGAGTCGGGTAGCCACGCTCCGTTTAGGCCCAAAATTTTTCGAAAACGCATTTTTCGAAAATTTTTCTGGCTATCCTATTTTTAGGTGTTTCTGAGTGTTTTGAGACAGGTGCCATTATAGGAAGTTTTTTTTGACCCGTTTCCAGTTTTTGGGTCCGGGCAGTCAAAAAAAAAAATTGGTCAAAAAAAATTTCGTGCCCATCCTGTCAGTTTGAGCTAAGAAGAGTTTTGAGACACTCGCATTATAGTGATTTTTCGCAAAAAAAAAAAAGCAGCG